>NW_018407844.1:177348-203692 GCF_002113885.1 Mizuhopecten yessoensis
GGGATGGGAGTGGGATGGGAGTGGGATCGGAGTGGGGATTGGAGTGGGATGGGAGTGGGAAGTGGGGAGTGGGATGGGAGTGGGATGGGAGTGGGATGGGAGTGGGGAGTGGGATGGGAGTGGGATGGGAGTGGGATTGGAAGACAATTGACTTTTTGACATAAGGACTCGAAAGGTTATGTCTGCCGTAACAGTGATGTCCCTGGGATATTGAGTTTTCAGGTTCGTGCGACCTTTTCACCTTAATGGGTCATAGTTTTTGAGAATACATTTTTGCATTTGTGCTTGAAATGAGCTTTGATGAACTCTCCAAATGTAGGTCAGGCTTTAAATTCGAGCTTTCAAAGTACTAAAAGCTCTGCAATGTGCTTCTCGTCGACTTCGAAGTTATGAGAAGTAAATAAATATCTCACAAAATAGGAACGATTATACGGCCAAAAAAATATCCCAAAGCTAAAAATCTACAATAAAATATGAGACATAAATGACCTTTATCAGCTACCAATGTCAAACAGGGAAATAAACAGCCCGGAAGGCCGTAACGACGAGGTCTGATCATTGTATGATAGCGTTTCCCTAATGACCGCTATCAGGTTCACCATACTTCGGAGGACTCGGACGCTACCGTTAATGTTGTCATCGCATTGTTGTTATCAAATCGGCCGGTGATTTAAACCTTTTGTTAGAATCGGAAAATTTATGACTTTTTTGTGATATTAGAGGTTTAATTTGAATTAATAGTCAAAAGCTGTTTCTATATCTATTGAGTGGCCATAAAACAGGTTCTAAGTCAACAATACATTGTCATGGTCAACTGAACGTTTGCTTTGATCCGCCAAGCGCCAAAGGGATACGGTTTCACGTATACTACCGTTCACCTAAAGATGTAAATCATATATTTTTTGTTTACAAGATAAATTTTATTATGTGAAACATCAGTAGCAATGAGGTTTTTATTGGACAGAACCTGATGAGTGGTGTCGCTTTTCTCTCACCTGTGGTTGACCAGCGGCAGGTGACATTCATAGCGATGATATAGTTAGCTACTGTGTGATAATGTTCTAGCTTACAGCCAGGTATGACGTTTAAAACGTCTTATGAGCCCAGAACAAAGTGTACTGTCGTTTTAATTCCTCTGTTAACAGACTTCATATTATCCATCGGAGAAAAGCGAGCAGTCTACAGACATATTAAATAAGACATTGTAAAATATGATCCTACGTACGCCTACCTGTAATACAAATAATGGTTTGTTTTGAGCGCTGGTGGGATAACTTCCTCGAAACCAGACACGTCTTGACCTGAAATTGAGACAAAATATACACGTCCGTTTAATGGGACTGCTTGATGTCATTCTTAACTTCGTCAGGGACGATGTGAATGTAGTCTGTTTTACATTAAGACCACCCATATCGATGTTGCTTCCTGTAAATTACTTCACTTTTTGCGAGGTTGATATTTTTGCGCGAGGTTACGTCAATCATAACTTTAAACACTCGATAAAATACATATCCAGGAACATTAAAAAGATATTAATATTAGTCTATACTAATTTTCCGTTTATGATTGTGAATTTTCCCGAACAAATCGTCTATTGCAAAACCACAGAAAGAAATATTCGCAAAACATAATTATTGTCATTCAATTTAATGATTCGCCAAGCTAACTAAGGGTCGGACATGGAACTTAAGGATATATGCTACCTATGTGTGAGTTACACGTCTCCTAAACAAAAGAGTTTCACATCAAAACAATTTTTATGTAAAATAATGTTATGTTCATTAGGCAAATTTAGGACATTTTTTGAAAAGTAAACACAGTAAAATTGACAACTCAGGCGATTCTGATTAATAATAATAATTAAAATATTTCAAGGAGAGGAATTAGCTTAAAATCTTAGTTTGTAATCCAATCCGCTTTATACTATGTTTTGTAGTATGTTTAAAGTGCAAACATTGGATATAAAATAATGTTTAGTTTTGATACATAAAATAGAGAGATGTCAAAACGACGTTTACGATTAAGGGCGCGTTTGAATGGGACGTTTAAGTTCATTTGAGTGAGATGAAACTATATGGGCTGGAGGTAAAACAAGGGTCGTTCGGGGTACCTGAAACATACAGTTTTATGGCCTTAGCATTATTTTAAGATTCTGAGTGATTTCAACGAGTACATTTTGGTTTACTGTTCAAATGTGTCTTCGTACCTTGTGTACGTTTTCAATGTGTCATCATTTTTTTGTGTACTTTTCAAATATACCACTTATTTTTTCTAAATCTGTTAACATTTTCTGGTGTATCTTTTATCAATTACCAACCAACTTCATAAAGATATTTTATAACTTTTCACTGAGTGGAACTCTGTTGTTAAAGAAGATATATGTCGCGGCATGGTAGGATATAGCCTTAATACATTTCAGAATATTAAATGGACTGAGATAAGTCCTGTATTTGATTTCAAATTATCATCTTAATGTGTGTATTTGTTAAAAAGTGTTAAGAGCCAATTGAAATAAATTGTCCACTTAGATAGCCCAACAAACGAATATTGTGTTTTTGTCGATATGTTGTAACGCCCCGTCTCTGTATCCAACAGGGGGGGGGGGACCTAACATGGGAAAACATAAATTTTAATTTCGTTTAAATTTTCTGTATAGATCAACACACATCCACGTACAAAATTATTAAGGGGACTCCATTTAAAAGGCATTGCCATAATTTCGTGTGTTAAGTTAGTTTGTGTATTATCTATATAGATGTATCTGAGTATAAAGTTCCGTTAACGATTTCACGGGATGGGTCACGAAAGGTGATTTTTTTACGTCAAAAAAGACAGAGAAAAGAAATGTTGTCAGGTTTAGGCTAAGACTTGTATCCCATCTGTAAACTGTTTATAAAGCGCCCAACCACATGAGTTAAATCAGATACAAGAGAGTGTTTTTTTCCGAAGAGAGTGTAAAACTCATATAGTGCAACGCACAAATGAAAATAAATTGGTAAATAAGTTGTCAAATCAATTGATACTTTAATTTTCATCCGTAACATTTATTGGGATAAGTGAGAAAGAAAACGGGGTTCTCTAAACGCTTGTAATGGTAGTACATGTAGCACGTCGGTCTGCACATAACTCGCCTCACTTGATTCCTTAACAAGTGATCTCGGGGGGAAAATACGGAAATATACCAATACATGTTATATATGAAATAAAATATTTAATCATATGTTTAGAAGAATTTGTGTACATGTGTCCCAGATTGAAAAAAAACGCGATTGCTCGACATGAAACAGCTTCCCACCTATCTATTACAATATACGTGTATTGGCGTTAAATGCGATTTTACTTGAGGACGGTATACTGGCGTATCCTCTGATAAACTCCCCAACGCCCTAATTTAATTTCCTAAATAATCACCGATATAATTCACTTCGTTCGCCAGTGCAATTAACTCCCCTTTAATGAGATTTTTTCGTGCTCTTACTTTTCTTGAATTCATAAACCCCGATTGAGGATCACATTATTCATGAAAACCTCATGTTTATACTTAGCCGGGTCTTTGATGCGGGTTATTAACACTGACAGTTAGCCTCATAAAAACCTTCGATCTAAATAAAAAAGATGACTAAGAGTCGGAAATATATTATGTCTATAGTTTAACTACAGAGTGATGCAAATTGATAGGGAACAACCAAGAAAAAGTGGTTATTAAAATGTAAAGATATATTTCTTGTCGAGAAAGTAATGAACTGATTCCAATGAAGTTTGTTGGGAAGTTTAACAAGATATTAAATCGTTGTTGGACGCGTGTAATTGATAAGTGTGTTTACAACACGTTTAGTCAATGTAATGTGTGTGTTTACAACACCTGTAGTCAGTGTAATGTGTTTGTTTACAACACGTGTAGTCAGTTTAATGTGTGTGTTTACAACCCCTGTAGTCAGTGTAATGGTTGAGTTTACAACACGTGTAGTCAGAGTAATGTGTGTGTTTACAACACCTGTAGTCAATGTAATGTGTGTGTTTACAACACGTGTAGTCAGTGTAATGTGCGTGTTTACAACGGGTAGCAATGTGTAAGTACATTAATATCAAACGTAGTTGGGGTCACACTGACCTTTGAACTTGATACAGTTGTCATGTGTTTGGACCTATCCTAATGTTTAGAGAGTTATATTAGACGTTTCGGGGGTTTATTTCAGCTTAATTCCTGTAAATACCATCATATGGGGAGGTGAGGGGTGCAGAAAGTTAATCTAAACCCCTAAATGGGTAATGTTCCTCTTTACAGATTAGGGTAGGTCCATGAAAGCCAACAGTAACACATTCTCATGTCCATGTGTCCGGGGTCCGGAGAGGAACACGTGATATGGCCGACAGTCAGGATTGCTGGGAATAAAATGTTGGGGAGGCACACGTGTCTACTAGGGATAGGCTTAGGTTTGGCAGTCTGAGAGATGGCATTTAACTCGCCATTTTCAGACCTGCGAAGGCGTCGGTGACTGTGCACAAGAATTGGTGACGTAGAAGGAGGCAAAGTGTTACTGGAGTTTTCTGTAAAAAATCTTAAACTTCCCATGAGTATGCTACTATAGCACCATTTCATCATTCTGTTTACCTTTGACATGTGACAGTCTGCACAGCAGTACGGCAATGCATCTCAAATACTGACAGTATATATAAAGCAATGAACCAGTTTAACATCACGTGCGAGATTACAATAAAATTACCCTCATCTGACCTTCATCTGCAACTGCGCGAATGAAAATGTCGTTTAAATTAAGAAACCGTCACATAAAATCCAGCGGATCACTTATTGGATAAGAGTTACTGTTTCATCATCAACATGGACTGGTGTACGCACCTGTAGATGTCTGACGCTGATAGCACACAACGGAAACAACATCAACCGGCTTTATCATCTATTTTTGTCATTTAACATTTGAAATAAAATGTTCGCCGGAAATACTTCCCTACCCCAGGTTATACTATAAAATTGCTCCTTAAAGCCAACTAGCGGCTTAATGCATGACTAAAGTGTTTTCTGGCAACGGCGGGAGATATCAAGGGTAGATAATTCAAAGTGTTAGATAAACACACGGCAGGTTGCGCTGCGAGAGATTGTTACGCAATCAAGAGCTGAGAGAGATTGGTGTAGATTTTGTGGGGTTGGCAGTACTCACGCGGAATGACCCGAGTGGCCTCCGATTACGACAGCGGAAACAATCGAAATATTTGTTAATGTTCCGGATTAAATCTGTTCGCTGAATATACATTAATGTTTAACAAATACTCTATGATATTACCTTTATTTATGAGTGAATGTATGAAGACTTTAGCACCGCCATGCCATTTTGTATTAGATCTATATAGTATTTATTTAGCTATAACATATCATCAAGATGCGCCATCACTGTTTTCTGAATCTAACTCCCAGCTATACTTTGAAAGCAAATAGGTTTCAGTTTAGTAAAAGGAGGATAATGTTGCAGCCTGTCTTAGAGTTTGGACCATCGTAATAGCAAGCGTAGAAAAAATAAGAGGTACCCAAACTCGTCACCACTCGGCCGATTCCAGAAAAGGGTACCGGAATAGACCGATGATTACCGAGCTTTGGGTGTTATTGGTCTATACTTTCTATAATTTCTGTTTCCTTTGTTTCAGGTTCCGAGGTTGTCTGAAGCAGTCCGTGTCTCCGATGGCCAGTCTGATTGGGAGGATTTACTTCAACATCATGGGATCCAAATGTTTCACGGTTTCCATGGAGGAAGTGTGTGTCCGGCGGTCCTGGTGGGGACGCTGTGAGGAATACGGACAGCAAGAAGCGGTCAAAATCGAGGATCAGGAGCCTTACAATTATTGTGAGGGTAGAAAATAGGCGGACAAGGCCTCTTACTGTGAATACAAAGTGTATGGGGAATACGGGTCCTAGTTACATATAGGGGCAAGGACGTCTCGAGGTCTTTGTGGGGACAAAGTGTCAGGACCTCTTGGAATGGAAACGAGCTCCAGTGGTCCTGACGACATATAGGAAATACAGATTATCATGTGGGAGAATTAAGTGAAGGAATACAGGGTCCTAATGAATAGACGACAATATGAGGGACCCGGGTTCATACAAGGTGTTAAGGGGTGTTAGTTTGGAGAGGGTAGGCGCGTATGGGGTGTTGCTCTCGGTCCGGGGAGGGTAGATGCGTACAAGGGTCTTACTGTCTGTTCGGGAAGGGTAAGCGCGTACGGGGTGTTACTCTCGGTTCGGAGAGGGGTATATGCGTACGGGGTGTTACTCTCGGTTCGGAGAGGGGTAGATGCGTACAAGGATATTACTGTGGGGTCCACATATACGGAGACATGTAATCTTACCGTGGTGTAAATCCAAGTAATAAAACACAGGGTTCCATTGTTTGGATGACAAGTGAGGATGAAGCTAGTAGACAGAGTACAGGGGACGGGAGTTAGCTCTACAGTGCGGTATATCTGTCATATAGGTGATAACGATATAGGAATTATAACCGGATGATGTGCAGGATTATATCTAATTACAATGGAGACTTGGTCGACCGCTTGACTGATTGACGGACGGACAGGAACCCGCTATATGTTCGCAGTAATACTTCGGAAATTTTGATGGGACGACTTCAAAATGGCATTTGCATGTTAAGACATAGGCTTATATTTATATTCATATAGTTGTACAAAGTGTGTGGCAGTCGGCTAAACGCCATTGTGACATAAGACTGGTATACCTGGGCCAACTTGTATGAAACATCTCAAAGTAAAGGAAAATCTCAAGCAATGTATTGTCTATGGGAAATCTTAAGACTTAAGGAAACCTCAGGAGTCGAGATGCTTTATACAAGTGGGCCCTGGTTACCTGTTATCACAGCACAATGTGATGAGTGTGTCACAGATCGATTTGTGACGTCACAGGTGTGTGGCGACATGGTTTTTCTAGAGAGACAGAACTAAATCCATATTTTATCGAAAGAGACATTTGATATTGATTTGGAATATAACGAATGTGATTTTTCACCAGTTTCCATTTATATGATATTTTCCAAATGTAAAAGATTGTAATTTTTTTCGTGTGAAATCAAGCAACGCATAGATAACATGCCAAAAGGCTTGTGATATAAGAGATCAATTCAACTGGTTTGATAAAATTCATATAAGACGAAACCTGTATAAGGTCCCATACATATATATATATATAAAAAATAAGATTAACGACCGACTGAAAAACTAGCTGCTTTCACCCTTCACAGGGCTCTTCAGGTTTATTCAAAAGTTGTTCTTTTGAATAAACCTGAAGAGCCCTATGAAGGGTGAAAGCAGCTAGTTTTTTAGTCGGTCGTTAATCTTATTTTTTCTATATTTACTTCCTTCACATGGACATTTAATCCTTTTTTATTATATATATATATATATATAATACTTCAAATAAACAGTCTGAAGAATCTCCTAGAAGAGATGAAAGTACTAAAGACTCGTTGTTAAGAATTTTTCTTTATATAACATATATATATATATACATATATATAAAATGTACTTTGAATGTTACACAACATTGATTGAAAGACGGAATTACTCGTACCCGTTAGTCCTGTCGCCGGTACAGTATCCGGACTGACTGCTAGTTAGTCCCAAACACCACGTGGTACCGGCATACCAAAGATACCATCACACTGATCAGCTTTATTGCAGCGTCACAGAACTGTACACATTATCATAGAGTGTATCATACTATCTGCCTTCATTTAAAAAATATCAGCTAATTCACTTACAATCAAACATCGCAAGCACTTTCATGTACCTGCATCTTCAAAGTACTCGGTTTGTAAATAGGTATTAATTGAAATGTTTACAAAGCAGGTAGATTTTATCGCCGTTATTCATGAACTGTTAATGGTTTCTGTGAGCGAGATGATATCAATTACGGGGTGTATATTCCTCACCGATCGTAACCTCGTCACCTCGGCATAATCGCTTCATCACATAACTGACTCACCCACTATAACGCGGGTATCATTTACACCTTACACCGCCCAGGTATGATTTAACGGTTACACCGTCTGTGGTAGTCTCGTTCAACCAGACTCTTGTTGTCTGGGCAAGCTACGCCGAACAGAGTATCTTAGATTACAAGTGGTAAGCGTCTGGTTGAACGAGACTACTGTCGTTTCTCAACCAAATAGTCTCGTTCAACATGACTCTTGTTGTCTGCGAGCTACGCCGAACAGAGATTCTTGAATTACAAATGATCAAGCGTCTGGTTGAACGAGACTATCAACCAAACGCTTACGCATGAAATATCGAAGCGTTTGACATATGTTTAAAATTAAAATAGTACTCGTATCCCATTTTTTTCCCGGTTTTTAAATGCCGGATTTCGTTAACAGTTTTAACTGTAAATATCGGTGAACATGGATACGGAGTACGTGTAAATATAGTAGAATTATCTCCCAGTAGGAGTGAGTGGAAGTACGGGTAATTTTTACGTCAGAGACGGGCGTCATCTAGTCTTGTTCAACCAGATCTTGTTGTCTTCACAAGCTACACCGAACAGATAATTACAAGTGATCAAGCGTCTAGTTGAACGAGACTAGGCGCCATCGCGCAAATATCATATTCAAGAGTTACAGACATTTGTCACATTTCGAACATATTTTTATTGCCCCTATGCCAGATATCGGCACAGTGTACAAAATTAATATGGCGCCCATCATTGACAGTGAACGACATGTATAGTTATTATTGGTCAGTTTTCGTGAATATTTGTTTTTACGTATGTTTTCAAGGCAATTAATTACTTCATGAGAATTTAGTGAATAAAACCTCGAAATGAATCCAACCCGAGTATATAATTGAGACCTGCCGTTACCGAAACCTGAGTTAAACGACACCTTATAATATCTTACAGTAATCTCATTGCCCCGAAAGAGCCTTAATTTACTGACATACTCTCTTGTCTGTTCAAATGGGGGTTGGGTGGGGGGTGGGGGTGGGGGTAACATTTACCGATACACCGTCTTTTCCGGCCAAAGTATTCTGTATGTTCCAATTTCTAAAACAAAACCCCATTTTAATCGACACGCTCTCTTATACGACCATTTTTGTTCAGTCCCTGATTTCGGTTAGGACAGGTTTCACTGTATATCAAATATTGAATGTACTGAAAATTCCGAATTTTCGTAAATTCACGTTCGGGTTCATCGGGAAATACCACAAAAATATATATCTCGCAAAATATGACTAGTTTACAGCATGTTCTTTTTTGTATTATTTATTGTGATCGTCTCTCTCCCCCATTGTTTTATGCCCACTTTTCACGTGTAATGTGTACATATATGTGTATACATCTATGTTAATGTATGGTTAAGATACCATTATCTCTGTATACCAGCAATAAACCCAACATACATGTCTATAAGAATCTTTGTTTTCTTTAACTGTGTTGGACCACAGGGGTTCGTTACAGCACACCCATATCAGTATAGCATATGTGTATTTCAGATATTTGTAACGAACCCCTGTGGTTGGACGATGGTATTGCAGTCAGACGTTGTAATTAAATTCATTTTTGTGCAGCGGAACCGGAAGTGACGTAAAATCAACCATCCGTTTCCTGAAACCAATCTTATGCTCCATCGCCAATTTTGTGCTCAACCCATATTTTTTGTTCCTGTGAAAGATCAATAATATAAACACATTTTGTCAATGATATTGAAGATTTTTGGTGAGAGATAAAGCCGACAACCGTTTTTAATGTTTACACTAGACGTCAAGACCGTGTTGTATGTTTACACTAGACGTCACGGCCGTGTTGTACGTTTACACTATACGTCACGACCGTGTTGTACGTTTACACTAGACGTCATGACCATGTTGTACGTTTACACTTGACGTCACGACCGTGTTTATGTTTACACTAGACGTCACGACCGTGTTGTATGTTTACTCTAGACGTCACGCCCATGTTATATGTTTACACTAGACGTCATGACCATGTTGTACGTTTACACTAGACGTCACGACCATGTTGTACATTTACACTAGACGTCATGACCATGTTGTATGTTTACACTAGACGTCCTGACCATGTTGTATGTTTACACTAGACGTCATAACCATGTTCTATGTTTATGTAAGTTACGAGGAAATTTTTTGGGCACAGAATTCATCCTTAAGCATGAGAAAGGTTTCATGAATACGGGACCAAATCCTCGTGATCACTACAGGGCAATATATTTTCAATCTGATTGACTGATATTTGAAATCTTGGGAACAGGTGACAGGTTAAAAAAACTGTATAGAAACTGGAAATGGGAAACTGTCTATGACTATGCTTAATTTACTTTTTCTTCGCTGTGGCGCCATCACTGGCTGTACAGGAAACAAGCGAACAGGTTTACCGATATTAAACGTTAAATATTGATCGATGAACAAGTGCCCTCAAAATTGAAAATTAGATGCTATTCAGCCGCCAGACGTTTCTTGAATTTTGACAGTCTAAGGGAGATTACTCTTTATAGCCTGCGCTCAAACATTTCCTTCGCATGGGGAGACCGAGAGACGTTCTCTTTACAAACGGGAGTAAAAGCATCCAGCTGAATTAATTTGGACTGTTCTCCGTGTCATTTGTAAACCATGTGATAAATAGAATATCAAATTCGTTTCCATTCCGTGAGATTACTTAAGTGTGTCATCAAAAAGTGACTGAACCAATTGAACCGATTGAAGTATTTGAAGTAATTGAAGTAATTGGAATGTGTGTACTTTAGTCAGTAATACGCTCTATGACCTACCACAGGCACTTGTTGTTTTATGAGTCACAAAAGCTAAAACGAAGATATTGATGATAAAAAACCATGTGATGATTTGATACCAGGACCCGGAAATTTGTTTCCATTTCTATGACTGATATATTACAAGTGTCTCGGCGACATCGCATATTAAACGAGTTTATGCCTACTCGTTTTTTACTGAAAACCGACAAAATTTGTTCTTTTTATTAAAATGATTTGGTCAAACCTGCTTTAACGGTCACCTGTTGTAAGTGGTCGCTATGTATGTGCTGGCGGCAGGCCGGTGTTATTTCTCCGGGTACTCCGACCTTCCTCGACAACCAAAATCCGGCACAAAAACACAGACAAACGACCCAAACCGACGAAAACCACTATATCAAAACATTGGACCTAGCGGCCACCTGTCTAACGCGGCCAACTGCCACTAAAACAAACACCCATCATATTATTTAAACCGCTTTATTGAATCAACTTGGACCGAGATGTGACGGCTATAGGTACACTTTTATAAGGCATGGATCATATTTAACTTGGATAGATGGTCTATTTTCCTTCAACCGAACAAAAGTGTATATGGAACTGAAGTTTAGACTCGGCAAGGACGTCAGACATACAGGGTAAGGACGCCAGACATACGGACAGACGTACATACATTTATAGCCCATCAACCAACAACCATGGGCTACTTTCAATGAAAATAATAATGGTTCCTGTTGCGGTTGAAGTTAAACGTTAATAGAGGAAGCAAAGATCAAGGGCAAGAGTCAAGAAGCTTTATTTAACGTCACATATACATGTAACATAATAACATTAGCGCTGTAGTGCTATTCTTGCGACAAAACATATATAAAATTTAACAAGGATCACAGTACTTATGGATATAAATATATAAATAGAAATAAAAAAAACCAAGACAACAATTCAATTAAGATATGCTACAGATATACAGTAGAACGTATGAAATCACAGTTTATGCAAAATAATAATTTAGAAATTTTAAAAGAAATAATTTAATAGTGAACACTTGTATATCACACAAGTGTTACAAAGGACACTATTATAGTGTAATGTACATATATGCTAATGTAGCAAAGTGTAAAATTTTACAGGATATACACTAATATAGTGTGAATTAAAAAGAGACTATGAAGTCATAGATTGAAACAGAGAGCTATAATTATGATATTGTAGAAAGTAATGATCTTTAAATAATGGAGCTCAAGTCTAAAATAAATATCAAATATATAATAAGTATAGTACTGAAGTATATTAAATAAAATAAATAAGCAACAGTGAAGTTAAAGAGTTGTAGTAGAATACATGTAGGTAGATTCCAAAGGGGGACAACTCACACTATATGATGTGTGCAGATAGCACACGAAGCAGCCCACGAAACGACTTATAGTTTTCAGCCAATCGAAGTTCATTTGGTAGGCTGTTCCACGCCTGGGCAGCAGCAAAACGGAAAGCTCTCTTACCATATGTGGAGGTGTTCACCTTTGGGATCTTTACCAGGTTATCTTGTCTCAGATTGTAAAAAACTTCTTTCCTCTCAAGAAGATTTTGTAAAATTGATGGAGAAATATCATTTAAAATTTTAAAAACCTCAGAGGCAATATATTCATACGTTTTACATGTAAAAAATCAAGTTTGTGTTTTCTTAGAATATCAATGACTGGGGAAACATAATCATTTTCAATGAAACGAAGTGCTCGTTCCTGAACTTTTTCCATTTTCCTAGTATTTGTCAATGTACAAAATGGACAAAAGACCTGTCCCGTAATGAACAAGAGCACTATCGCTCAAAGGGACATAACCCTAGTTACTCTATACGCAAGTCGATCTCCAATCGCAAACAAAGACATTGTATTATCCCTCGGATCTATCAACAAAAGAAGACATGGCCCGGCTAAGCTTACATGTACCATGACAATATCAACTATGGCCACACTGGAGGGGATTTCTAAACTCGTGTTCCCGTGACAACCGCGGGATGTTGTTAATTTTATTGCCACAGACAACCAGAACAGGCTTACAAATACAAACATAGACCTTGCTAAAAGACAATTAAAAGTCAACTTTGTGATATATCATGTAGAATAAGGAAATATCATAAAAGCTAACTTCATAAAAACCTACATGTATGTTAAATCCAGAGAGCTCGCGAGATCAAAACGTGATCTTAACTTTCTAACATTGAGATTTTAAATGAACCATTCAAAGGAGATGGCAGCCAAATTGCATCTAAATAAACCTGACAACATATAGCGGAAATGGACCGAGTCGATTGTCGGCGACCAGGTAGCACAATTGGTAGAGCGTCTGTCTAGATTTAGGATGGTTCCGGGATCGAACTCCTGTCTGATCGTTGCATTTCTCAGTTTCTTGTTACAAAATTGGCGAGCTTGCAAACCCTTGTGTCAAGCACTGGGTGAATGCTTAGCAAGGGGATCACCAGACCTGAACTGTAAATAGTGTTGTATTCGGGGGCGAAGACTAAGAAAAAGTAGACAGGAATGCAGCGGAACTGGACTGGGTCGATCGTCAGCGACTAGGTGGTTTAATTGGTACAGCGTCCATCTAGAGTTCGGAGGTCCCGGGTTCGAACCTCTGTCTGGCCGTTGCATTTCTATTTCTCCCGTTACACATGTTTAACACGCTGGCCACATATATAGGGGCCAAACCCAAGCCTCTAACAATGGGTCTGGACCCTGTGCGTATATAATATATATCGGTTCTATATTAATGTTTCTGGGCCTGTGGCATTGAGTTAAGTCTGATGTGTTAAAAACCCGCTAAGATTTGGTACAAATTGTTAGCACTGTATGCCAGGTGATGTTAGGGTCAGAAATCGAAATTATTCGTTTAACTATATTCGAACCAATTTCGAATATTTATCCTTCATTAGTACTAAACAGTGTTTATCGTTTATACACCGACTGTGAGATTACAGTTTCTGATGAAGGGGAGAAAACTCCCATCTAAGCATACTTAACAATCGGCTAACCACGGCTGATTTCGATATCTCTCACTTGTATATGTCATACCTGTTGCCATCTTAATTTCGCTTTACACTTATAAATCCAGGAAGGAAATGAATATTGCATATGCTAAGTGGTAATAAAAAGAACACATTTCACAATTGTCTATACTCTCATAAAAATGCCTTTGTGGTCTAGATCTATAATCCAGCATGCTCAGAATCCAGTGTTAAAAACGCCAAAAGTGCATAAAGAATGAATAATTATTTACTTTCAGTGTAGAGGTGTTCAAATGCACATTTCGTATTGGAAAATGCCCAACATAAGCTAAACAGTTGTCCTTCGAGGCACACATCTTTGATGTTTGCCGGTTTGGAAAGGACGATAATTCAATATCTACCAAGAGTTGTCGTTCCTTACACTAGCGACAACTCCTGGTAGAGATTGCGATAAGTTGTGTAAGAGTTGTGTCACGTTATTAAGAACTCTCTATTTCATTGAGTAATACAAAGTTGGATTAAGTTTCATCAATTAAATCCGCGAATCTAAGTATTTCCCTATTGATTAGTTCCTTGTTAGATGTTCAAATATACACTTTTTTAAAAGGAATCTGATTAAAATATCGACAATTCATCAAAGAACAAACTTACTTTACTGAAACTGCACATGGTGCGTAATCCCGTCGTGCTACATCCCTGGTATTAAGTTTTGTGAAGTTTTATGACATGCAAACGTGGACGTGGATCTAGGTTTCAAGTAATGTACATTTTGGCATTTTCTTATTTTTTTATTTCACTTTTCATGTTCAGAGATTTCCGGATTCTATTTCATTGTGAACATATTGTTACCATTCATCTGATCACTTTGAAGTGTCGAGCTTTTAAGTCGCGCTCAAATTACGCACGAAGTGCTTAATATGATATGCATTTAGTTTAGTGCAAAACACAGTAAATGTAATTAATGGATAAGAATGATCCTTGTTATACTTACTCCAAATACATTTGTATTCCAATACAAAATGACTGTACACGTTAACCTTTTTGTAATTTAAACTTTTAAATGATATTCATACATGACTTCAGACAGGGCAAGCTTGTTGGACCAAACTGAACATTAATAACCAAACACATGATTGAATTGAAATTGGCCGTTTAATTTGTATAAACGACAATTGAAAATATTTCCAACACATAAACCAATATGGAACATGTATATAAAATAGTTTGGTCCTAGGTGGGGATAAAACCGCCACCTGGATAATAATAAACAGGTAAGTACCGCAATACCAGATGGAGGAAGATGGGGAGGAGGCGGGTCAACAAAGATTGTACTTTAAACAACAAAACTGACATTGACCAGTGTCCATCTTTGTGGTTGTAGGCGATGTCTGCAGCGGCTGTAGTAAGCTGATGCTGCGTAATCATATAACCAGATCAATGCGCGTGACCTTTTCACCTCCTGAACCACACCCCCTTCCACTGTTTACAAACATTGCGTAGGGACTATTTATAACTGAACACATAACATCATGTGAATCAATCAATAGCAGCATGTATAAAATTTATTAAAATTGTATTTTAATTGTTTAATATATTTATGAACTTTTGAGATGCAGGGGATCTATGGAATCATACAAGAAGATTTTAAAGTGATAAAATACCTGAAATCCGTTATTCAATGTTAGTAGCATTAAGCAATATAACGATGCGAAATCCAAAATATTTCACAAATTAAAATATCGTTTTTCATCTTAGCTTGTATAAACAGACACCATATGACCTTTAGAGAAAACGACTGAAGCTTTGAGTATAATGTATACATTTCTACTTCATCGGTCGCGTACAAACACGTATATAGAATAGTATTGCAATGGTATATTCAAATTTATAAATCTTATCCCTTATCTCGCTATGTCAAACACGAAGAATGCACTTGTCTGTGCGGAGATAGCAGACCTTACTCGACCCCACAGTTCTCTCTAAGCTGTATCGATCCCACGTATCCTGTGTTAGTGTTGGATGTGTGTGTGTGAGTGCTGAGTAGGATCAGCGTACGTGTTAACTCAGGATCCTGACCCCATCATCATAATAAACCCTGACACACAGTGCCGGTTCAAGGAGAACTCAAGGATGGTTGTAGGTCACCGCTGACGTCGGGAGAAAAACGCTCTACACACTCGGGTATGTAACGTGCATGTCTCTGTAAAATTTTATCCTGGTGTTATTTTACATAAATATACACAGTTGAAGTTCAATCATATATTTAATTTGTCAAGATTGGAATTTGTTTCAGTTGGCATTTTATTGTTTTTATGTGCTATAGCAAAGAACACACGTGAACACATGTGTATTTTTTGTTATTTCGTGTTAAGACATTAAATGCATTGATATAAATTCCAACGATTTCAATGGAAGTTGTCTACAGAAAGGTGACATTTATCTATAGGCCATTTAATGGTTTCAGCGGTTACACAGCACGTTTCTGCATATTTTTTGAACAATTATGTTTTATACAGTTTCAAATTATTATACATTTTTTACAATTATTATTATGTTATGCATGAAGAAATTCATAATATCGGAACAAGCCGACATTTTTAAGGACCATTTCATTTAATGAGCCGGTCCGAACCAAAGCACACCGGAAGTATGACCGTTGACTTTACATGTACATTTTCGGTGGTTCTGCTCAGATGTTTAGACTAGTTCCGGTTTTCCGGTCAATATTACTCGTGTGTCGCACACATGCCCTGAGCCTTCTTTAGCCCAATGTAGGTCGATAAAGTGTCTGCCAAATAATCTTGTCCAGTTTGTTGATCAATTCATGAGCATGTTTTTGATGAGATAAATAACCTACTTGATTTATAATGATCTACGTCACAGCCTCCTTAGGAAGTATATGGGTCACTGTAATCTTGTTGTGAAGCACTGTTAAAGACATTTGTTGTGTTGTAAACATAATGCGAATACCAGACTGAGACCAAATGCCACCAAAGCACAAATGTGTTGAAAACCTATAACAGCCTTTCAAAAATGTGATGTATATATATTTACAATGTATTTTTTTTTTTACTAAAAGTTAAATCAAATATTACCTATAAAGCATTTGCCTAAAATATTTGAAAACACACCTACAGGTTTAAACGTAAAATAGATCACTAATTTAGAACGATGTTTTAGATGCTGTGGGAAGATGATCTTGATTTAGAATAGATACTGATACTTGTATTCAGAGAGGCTAGGCGAATAATGCGAGAAGTTACCTTTTCTCCTCGACTGAAAAGACATTTTTGTTAGCTAAAAATTCACCGACAGCTGTCGCTTAAACGTACGGCTGTACAGTAAAGGATTTCTCCAGTACTGATTAAAAACGCCAAGAAAACATTGTCTCTTGTCAATTTCTCGACATGAATTGCTCAAAGGGAGTATCAAACTATAAAATCACGCGAGGAGTTTTGTGACAAGGTTATACAAAAAACTTACTTCACTAAATTGTCCCTTTAATGATACGACATATATCTTGCAACACTCAAACATTCCCTATAGCATGCTTTCTTTAAGTTGTTTTAAAAGAGAGGTTTCAACAATTATATATATTTTCACCAAATTTAACCCAAACTTTACCAATAATATGAGCTAAGAATAAGATGAAAAGATACACATAGATGCAATTTCACTAAAAGTTTACTCAAATATGCACAATAGTCTTTCTTATGAAGATATCAGTGGCCAGCTTGAGTTTACCGACGTTTATCAAATGTGTCGTTGAGAATGGTCTCCCCTGACATGCGCATACGTATCAAATTGGCCAAAGCATGGTCACTTATGCGTACACACGTACTAAATCACACAGGTTTGCTTGCACTGTTTACGTGAGTGTTATACAAAAATAGAATAACTGTCTCAGTAAATGGTAAAGCCTTGCTCAAGTCTCCTTTTTAACGTTCTTATCATGAATTCATTGTTGCTACTGGATGTGTCAACCATGCAGAAGTTATATTTCTCCAACAACCATTACATATCTCCTCAACCCCACAACCACTATACAGACAGACAGACAGACAGACATACATACCGACATACATACAGACATACATACACACAGACAGCCATACAGACATACATACTTACATACATACATACATACATACATACATACATACATACATACATACATACATACATACATACATACATACATACATACGGACGGACGGACGGACGGACGGACGGACGGACGGACGGACGGACGGACAGACAGACAGACAGACAGACAGACAGACAGACAGACAGACAGACAGACAGACAGACAGACAGACAGACAGACAGACAATTGCATTTAGTATTTCTGTAAATACTGATATATGTATATAATTATTGACTTGGTCATCTATTGTTGAAGTGTATTTATACTTAATGTAGTGTATTTATACTTAATGTAGTGTATTTATACTTAATGTAGTGTATTTATCAATCCTGAACACATTGTATGTACACACACTCATACTGTAAAATTATTAGATACATAGATGTATGAAAAATGTTTATAACATTAAAGAGTTCATTTCCACCATAATCAGGTAGTTGTATTGCCACATTCAACATCATTTGTTCCCAATCGTTATCTGTAAGGTCAACCACTATATGTTTTCTCACTCCAATAACCACAACAAAATTCCACACTCCAACAACTACTTAAGATTTACTCAATCCCGAAACCACTACAGATTTTCTCACTCCCACAACCACTTTATGTTTCCTCACTCCCACAACAAATACAGGTTTCCTCACTCCCACAACAAATACAGGGTTCCTATCTCCCATATCCACTATAATGTATCCTCACTCCCACAACCACTATATGTTTCCTCACTCCAACAACCACTATAGGTATCCTCACTCCCACAACAAATACAGGTTTCCTCACTCCCACAACAAATACAGGTTTCCTATCTCCCATATCCACTATAATGTATCCTCACTCCCACAACCACTATATGTTTCCTCACTCCAACAACCACTATATGTATCCTCACTCCCACAACAAATACAGGTTTTCTCACTCCCACAACAAATACAGGTTTCCTATCTCCCATATCCACTATAATGTATCCTCACTCCCACAACCACTATATGTTTCCTCACTCCAACAACCACTATATGTATCCTCACTCCCACAACCACTATAGGTATACTCACTCCCACAACCACTGTAGGTATACTCACTCAAACAACCACTATAGGTATACTCACTCCCACAACTACTATAGGTATCCTCTCTTAAACAACCACTATAGGTTTTCTCAGTCTCACAACCACTATATGTATATTCACTCTAACAACCACTATAGGAACACTCATTCCCACAACCACTGTAGGTATAATCATTCCCACAACCACTATAGGTATACTCACTCCCATAACCACTATAGGTATACTCACTCCCACAAACACTATAGGAACACTCATTCCCACAACCACTATAGGTATACTCATTCCTACAACCACTATAGGAACACTCATTCCCACAACCACTTTAGGTATCCTCATTCCCACAACCACTATAGGTATACTCACTCCCATAACCACTATAGGAACACTCATTCCCACAACCACTATAGGTATACTCACTCCCATAACCAGTATAGGTATCATCACTCCCACAACCACTATAGGTATACTCACTCCCATAACCACTATAGGTATACTCACTACAACAACCACTATAGGTATACTCATTCCCACAACCACTATAGGTATACTCACTCCCATAACCACTATAGGTATCATCACTCCCACAACCACTATAGGTATACTCACTCCCATAACCACTATAGGTATACTCACTCCAACAACCACTATAGGTATACTCATTCCCACAACCACTATAGGTATACTCACTCCCATAACCACTATAGGTATCCTCACTCCAACAACCACTATCGGTATACTCATTCCCACAACCACTATAGATATACTCACTCCCATAACCACTATAGGTTTCCTCACTCCAACAACCACTATAGGTACACTCACTCCCATAACCACTATAGGTTTCCTCACTACAACAACCACTATAGGTATACTCATTCCCACAACCACTATAGATATACTCATTCCCACAACCACTATAGATATACTCTCTCCCATAACCACTATAGGTTTCCTCACTACAACAACCACTATAGGTATACTCATTCCCACAACCACTATAGGTATATTCACTCCCACAACCACTATAGGTATACTCACTCCCAAAACCACTATAGGTTTCCTCACTCCAACAACCACTATAGGTTTCCTCACTCCAAGGTATACTCACTCAAACAACCACTATAGGTATACTCACTCCTATAACCTCCAACAACCACTATAGGTTTCCTCACTCCCACAACCACTATAGATATACTCATTCCCACAACCACTATAGGAATACTCACTCCCATAACCACTAGAGGTATCATCACTCCCACAACCACTATAGGTATCATCACTCCGACAAACACTATATGTTCCTACACTCCCACAACCACTATAGGTTTCCTCACCCCAACAACCACTATAGGTATCATCACTCCAACAACTACTATAGGTATCATCACTCCCACAACCACTATAGGTATTATCACTCCGACAAACACTATATGTTTCTACCCTCCCACAACCACTATAGGTATCCTCACTTCCCCAACTACTATAGGTATCCTCACTCCCACAACCACTATATGTATCATCACTCCGACAAACACTATATGTGTCTACACTCCCACAACCACTATAGGTATCCTCACTCCCACCACCACTCTACGTATCCTCACTCCCACAACCACTATAGATATACTCACTCACATAACCACTATAGGTTTCCTCACTCCAAAAACCACTATAGGTATACTCACTCCCATAACCACCCTATAGGTATACTCATTCCCACAACCACTCTAGGTATACTCACTCCCATAACCACACTATAGGTATACTCATTCCCACACCCACTATAGGTTTCCTCACTCCAACAACCACTATAGGTATACTCAATCCCACAACCGCTATAGGTATACTCATTCCCACAACCACTTTAGGTATCCTCACTCCTACAATCACTATAGGTATACTCATTCCCACAAACACTATAGGAATACTCATTCCCACAACCACTATAGATATACTCATTCCCACAACCACTATAGGTCTACTCACTCCCATAACCACTAGAGGTATCATCACTCCCTATAGGAACACTCATTCCCACAACCACTGTAGGTATAATCATTCCCACAACCACTATAGGTATCCTCTCACTCCCACAACCACTATAGGTATCCTCTCACTCCCACAACCACTATAGGTATCCGCACTCCCACAACCACTATAGGTATCATCACTCCGACAAACACTATATGTGTCTACACTCCCACAACCACTATAGGTTTCCTCACCCCAACAACCACTATAGGTATACCCACTCCCATAACCACTATAGGTATCATCACTCCCACAAACACTATATGTTTCTACACTCCCGCAACCACTATAGGTATCCTCACTCCTATAGGTATACTCACTCCAACAACCACTTTAGGTATACTCATTCCCACAACCACTATAGGTATACTCATTCCCACAACCACTATAGGTATCCTCACTTCCACAACTACTATAGGTATCCTCACTCCCACAACCACTATAGGTATCCTCACTCCCACAACCACTATAGGTATCATCACTCCGACAAACACTATATGTTTCTACACTCCCACAACCACTATAGGTATCCTCACTCCAACAACCACTATAGGTTTCCTCACTCCAACAACCACTATAGGTATACTCATTCCCACAACCACTATAGGTATACTCACTCCTATAACCACTATATGTATCCTCACTCCCATAACCACTATAGGTATTCTCACTCCCACAACCACTATATTTGTCCTCACTCCCACAACCACTATATGTATTCTCACTCCCACAACCACTATATGCATCCTCACTAAAACAACCACTATAGGTATCCTCAGTAAAACAACCACTATAGGTATCCTCACTCCCACAACCACTATAGGTATACCCACTCCCACAACCACTGTAGGTATCCTCTCTTAAACAACCACTATTGGTTTTCTCAGTCTTACAACCACTATATGTATACTCACTCCAACAACCACTATTGAAACACTCATTCCCACAACCACTATAGGTATACTCACTCCCACAACCACTATAGGTATACCCACTCCCACAACCACTATAGGTATCCTCACTCCCACAACCACTATAGGTATCCTCACTCCCACAACCACTGTAGGTATCCTCTCTTAAACAACCATTATAGGTTTTTTCAGTCTCACAACCACTATATGTATACTCACTCCAACAACCAATATAGGAACATTCATTCCCACAACCACTATAGGTATCCTTTCTGAAACAATCACTATAGGTATCATCACTCCCATAACCACTATAGGTATACTCACTCCTATAACCACTATATGTATCCTCACTCTCACAACCACTATAGGTATACTCACTCCCACAACCACTATAGGTATACTCATTCCCACAACCACTATACGTTTCCTCACTCCCACAACTATGCATATATTCATTCCGACAACCACTATAGGTATACTCACTCCCATAACCACTATATATATCCTCACTCCCACAACCACTGTAGGTATCCTCACTCCAACAACCACTGTAGATATACTCACTCCCACAACCACTATAGGTTTCCTCTCTTAAACAACCACTATAGGTTTTCTCAGTCTCACAACCACTATATGTATACTCACTCCAACAACCACTATAGGTACACTCACTCCCATAACCACTATAGGTATCCTCACTCCCATAACCACTATAGGTATCCTCACTCCCACCACCACTCTACGTATCCTCACTCCCACAACCACTATAGGTATCCTCACTCCAACAACCACTATAGGTATCCTCACTCCAACAACCACTATAGGTATACTCACTCCCATAACCACTGTAGGTTTTCTCACTCCCATAACCACTATAGGTATCCTCTCTTAAACAACCACTATAGGTATACTCACTCCGAACAACCACTATATGTATCCTCACGCCCACAACCACTATAGGTATCTTCACTTCCACAACCACTATAGGTTTTCTCACTTCCCCAACCACTATATGTTTACCTCAATCCCACCACCACTATATGTTTTCTCACTCCCAACCACTATAGGTTTCATAATTCCCACTACCACTAAAGGTTTCCTCACTCCCCCAACCACTATATGTTTGCTAATTCCCACCACCACTTTTTGTTTCCTCAATACCGATTAATTTGGTAAACCTACTAGGGGCTGGTAAGCACTTTTGGCTACTCACTAGTGAGTACATGTAACGAGTTTATATTACGATATCATTTCATTGGTCAATCTTCTGATTATTACATCAAGTAACAATGCTTTATTTACGACGTCACCTTCCATTGTGACGTCATAGTTCACGGCAATTGTTTCCCCTCTGGATTGCTATGTGTAAATAGGTTCCCTGGTTGGTTATCATGTTTGTCTAACTCGAGTTAGTTAATCTTCAAATTGTATAAAGACACGAGGTTTACCGAGTGTCTTTTACAATTTGAAAATTAACTAACGAGAGTTAGAAAAACATGATAACCAACCGCCACTCGTCTTGGAACCTCTATATATGTATTATAATAATGGAAGAACAGGGGGTCTGTTTGTACTGCTAACATAGATGTTCAAGCAATAATATGAAATATTCTCAGTAAACACATTTCCCGTTTTCGAAGTCAGCATCCAACAAGAACAACACCCCTGGTGAAAATAACACTTGATTCACAAGTACCTAGGGCCAATAATGCTTCATGGCATATTTGTTTGTGATGAAGATATTTTAGGTGCATATGATTATAGAGCTGGGATCTCAATATTGTCCATGCGATTAAGTCCCTAGGGGTGGGGCCTGTCACATGATTAATCTCGGTAGCTTGATTTAATTCGGTTCTTTTTATACCAAGCAGCAACAAATATTGTTTTTGGATAGCGACTTCAACCATTCCAAGTTATTACCAAGGCCAACTGCTAGTTTCAAAGTAGGTCAAGGTCATTTATAGGAGAAAATGTTATAGCACTCCTTCCTGGGTACTTTCCGAATATCAGGACACTAATTCTATACGGTTTATATAGGAGGGTGATCTAAACTTAAACAGTGCATCTATGTAAATTGCCCAAAAGTAGCTTAGGGAGGGTAAGCCAAAACACACAACATGTTTTATTCGGTCTAGTCCATGTGACATTTTACCGGTCGCTTCTCAAAGTTGACCTAACACAATATGTCAGGAAAAAACATTGCACTGCTTCTCTACGCACCGGATACAAGTATCATGGCTCTATACCTTATGATTCTTTAGAAGATGTTGTTCTTCACCCAAACATTCTGCGGGCTATAAACGATGGCACCAGCCAGTTGTGATATTCTGAAGAAGCAGCTTCAATGTTTAAACATTTTACTTTTTAACTTGAAAGTGGTCATAGGTTATGCGTTCAAGGTTGCCTCGGGCTAATCATCATGGACGTAATATGCCCCTTTTTAAAGGATGTTTTCTAAATAATTCTGCACTTTAATCTAGGCCAACGTCATTCATTTAAATAAGACTGGTTCATTTTCACGGATGTATGGCCCATTTACAATATCATGATCCTTTGTCGAATTGTTATTCAGAAGAATTTGCGTTATGATTCTTACACTTCAGACTCCTGTGGCTCTAAAAGTGGGTCAACATCATAATGTTATACCCGTTCATCCAAGCATGCAACAAGCCAAATGACATGATAAAAATCTGCAAGTGTCTATTTCATGAAATTACAAATAGGTGCTATGAAGTACATGTTAACAGAATATATGTATCGTACATTCATACAACTAGTTAATATTGCCGTAATACAAAACCTTAGCCGAATCTTATCGGTAAGTATACCTAATTAGTATATTTCTAAGACAGCTATTGGTCGACTACGCTTGTCTTATTTTGCAGAAGTTAATCACAAGTCAACGTTGATGACTCGATTAACAGCCGGGTGGCCTTTTTAACTGATAATTATCTTGACCAAATTATTTCGAAAAATACAATCATTTGTTGACATAATATGAGAATATGTCAACATCTTTTAACAACTATGTTGACATACGTACATTCTGACCCTTTAAGGCGTACGTAAATCACTAGCAGAAATACGTTTAATAGTAAAAAGTTATAATCTGTTACATAGAGTCACTGCTACCTTACTGGAACACCTGTGTCCATGTCATCGTATGCTATTTTGGGACACACCACAAGTGTTCTGACTCCGACCTTGAAGTTCGTGACGGATGACTTGTAGAGAGTAACAATATCCGTTCAGATACTGGGGAGCTGTTTAATGCCTTTTATATACATGTATACATCTGTTGTGCTTTGAACTGGATCGTAAGGGTAACCAACGAAGGCGTGTGAATATCCTCTCTCTCGTTAGAGTACTGCTAACAAACTTAGCGCAGCTCGTCCCTTTGAAAGCAGCTAGCTATTATATTAGATATACCGTGTACGGGTGTTTGCTGTACTCTAGGCGAGGAGATGTTCCTGAGGTTTTCTATGAACATAAGATGATGAAATGTCAAAATCGTGGCTCTGTAACGGCGTTTACCTGTTTCCCCAAAGAGCTGTACCTCATCGATAGGACTATGTCAGTAGTTGCAACTGCAGATTTTGTATCTTATTCTTCAAGGGACTTTCTGAAACGATTTGTCGCCAAACAGCACATTCAGCTTGTGTGTTATTCTCCAAGGAACTCTCTGAATAGATTTGTCGCCAAACAGCACATTCAGCTTGTGTGTTATTCTCCAAGGAACTCTCTGAATAAATTTGTCGCCAAACAGTACATTCAGCTTGTGTGTTATTCTCCAAGGGACGTTCTGAATAGATTTGTCGCCAAACAGTACATTCAGCTTGTGTGTTATTCTCCAATGGACTTTGTGAATAGATTTGTGGCCAAACCGTACATTCAGCTTGTGTGTTATTCTCCAAGGGACTTTCTAAAAAGATTTGTGGCCAAACAGTACATTCAGCTTTGTCTGTTATTCTCCAAGGGACTTTCTGAATAGATTTGTGGCCAAACAGCACATTCAGCTTGTGTGTTATTCTCCAAGGGACGTTCTAAAAAGATTTGTGGCCAAACAGCACATTCAGCTTGTGTGTTATTCTCCAAGGGACTTTCTGAATAGATTTGTCGCCAAACAGCACATTCAGCTTTGTCTGTTATTCTCCAAGGGACTTTCTATATAGTTTTGTAGCAAATCGTACACTGCAGACCTTGTATCTTACTCTTCAGGTGGTTGGGTTTGAAAACAATGTCGTATTTGTTATCCTAATTTAGTTCAAGAGTACTGATGTCTGACAGTTGTCGGAGTACTGTTGTCTGACAGTCGTCGGAGTACTGATGTCTGACAGTCGTCGGAGTACTGTTGTCTGACAGTCGTCGGAGTACTGATGTCTGACAGTCGTCGGAGTACTGTTGTC
>NW_018407844.1:208537-285618 GCF_002113885.1 Mizuhopecten yessoensis
GATAACACATATAAAGAGGCCATGGTGTCTACTGCTATGATAACACATATAAAGAGGCCATGATGAACACATATAAAGAGGCCATGGTGTCTACTGCTATGATAACACATATAAAAAGGCCATGATGTCTACTGCTTTAACACATATAAAGAGGCCATTGTGTCTACTGCTATGATAACACATATAAAGAGGCCATGGTGTCTACTGCTATAACACATATAAAGAGGCCATGGTGTCTACTGCTATGATAACACATATAAAGAGGCCATGATGTCTTCTGCTATAACACCTTTAAAGAGGCCATGGTGTCTACTGCTATGATAACACATATAAAGAGGCAATGGTGTCTACTGATATGATAACACATATAAAGAGGCCATGGTGCCTACTGCTATGATAACACATATAAAGATGCCATGGTGCCTACTGCTATGATAACACATATAAAGATGCCATGGTGCCTACTGCTATGATAACACATATAAAGATGCCATGGTGCCTACTGCTATGATAACACATATAAAGATGCCATGGTGCCTACTGCTATGATAACACATATAAAGAGGCAATGGTGTCTACTGATATGATAACACATATAAAGAGGCCATGGTGTCTACTGCTATAACACATATAAAGAGGCCATGGTGTCTACAGCTATGACACATATAAAGAGGCCATGGTGCCTACTGCTATGATAACACATATAAAGAGGCCATAGTGTCTACTGCTATGATAACACATATAAAGAGGTCATGGTGTCTACTGCTATGATAACACATAGAAAGAGGCCATGGTGTCTACTGCTATGATAACAGATATAAAGAGGCCATGGTGTCTACTGCTATAACATATATATAGAGGCCATGGTGTCTACTGCTATAACACATATAAGAGGCCATGGTGTCTACTGCTATGATAACACATAGAAAGAGGCCATGGTGTCTACTGCTATGATAACACATAGAAAGAGGCCATGATGTCTACTGCTATAACATATATAAAGAGGCCATGGTGTCTACTGCTATAACACCTATAAAGAGGCCATGGTGTATACTGCTATGATAACACATATAAAGAGGCCATGGAGTCTACTGCTATGATAACACATATAAAGAGGCCATGGAGTCTACCGCTATAACACATATAAAGAGGCCATGGTGTCTAATGCTATAACACATATAAAGAGGCCATGGTGTCTAATGCTATAACACATATAAAGAGGCCATGGTGTCTAATGCTATAACACATATAAAGAGGCCATGGTGTCTAATGCTATAACACATATAAAGAGGCCATGGTGTCTAATGCTATAACACATATAAAGAGGCCATGGTGTCTAATGCTATAACACATATAAAGAGGCCATGGTGTCTAATGCTATAACACATATAAAGAGGCCATGGTGTCTACTGATATAACACATATAAAGAGGCCATAGTGTCTACTGCTATAACACATATAAAGAGGCCATGGTGCCTACTGCTATGATAACACATATAAAGAGGCCATTGTGCCTACTGCTATGATAACACATATAAAGAGGCCATTGTGCCTACTGCTATGATAACACATATAAAGAGGCCATAGTGTCTACTGCTATAACACATATAAAGAGGCCATGGTGCCTACTGCTATGATAACACATATAAAGAGGCCATAGTGTCTACTGCTATGATAACACATATAAAGAGGCCGTGGTGTCTACTGCTATGATAACACATATAAAGAGGTCATGGTGTCTACTGCTATGATAACACATAGAAAGAGGCCATGGTGTCTACTGCTATGATAACAGATATAAAGAGGCCATGGTGTCTACTGCTATAACATATATATAGAGGCCATGGTGTCTACTGCTATAACACATATAAGAGGCCATGGTGTCTACTGCTATGATAACACATAGAAAGAGGCCATGATGTCTACTGCTATCTATGATAACACATATAAAGAGGCCATGGTGTATACTGCTATAACACATATAAAGAGGCCACGGTGTCTACTGCTATGATAACACATATAAAGAGGTCGTGGTGTCTACTGCTATGATAACACATATAAAGAGGCCACGGTGTCTACTGCTATGATAACACATATAAAGAGGTCATGGTGTCTACTGCTATGATAACACATATAAAGAGGTCATGGTGTCTACTGCTATGATAACACATAGAAAGAGGCCATGGTGTCTACTGCTATGATAACAGATATAAAGAGGCCATGGTGTCTACTGCTATAACACCTATAAAGAGGCCATGGTGTATACTGCTATGATAACACATATAAAGAGGCCATGGAGTCTACCGCTATAACACATATAAAGAGGCCATGGTGCCTACTGCTATGATAACACATATAAAGAGGCCATTGTGCCTACTGCTATGATAACACATATAAAGAGGCCATGGTGGCTACTGATATAACACATATAAAGAGGCCATGGTGTCTACTGCTAGGATAACACATATAAAGAGGCCATGGCGTATACTGCTATAACACAAATAAAGAGGCCATGGTGTCTACTGCTAGGATAACACATATAAAGAGGCCATGGCGTATACTGCTATAACACAAATAAAGAGGCCATGGTGTCTACTGCTAGGATAACACATATAAAGAGGCCATGGTGTATACTGCTATAACACATATAAAGAGGCCATGGTGCCTACTGCTATGATAACACATATAAAGAGGCCATAGTGTCTACTGCTATGATAACACATATAAAGAGGCCACGGTGTCTACTGCTATGATAACACATATAAAGAGGCCATTGTGCCTACTGCTATGATAACACATATAAAGAGGCCATAGTGTCTACTGCTATAACACATATAAAGAGGCCATGGTGTCTACTGCTAGGATAACACATATAAAGAGGCCATGGCGTATACTGCTATAACACAAATAAAGAGGCCATGGTGTCTACTGCTAGGATAACACATATAAAGAGGCCATGGCGTATACTGCTATAACACAAATAAAGAGGCCATGGTGTCTACTGCTAGGATAACACATATAAAGAGGCCATGGTGTCTACTGCTATGATAACCCATATAAAGAGACCATGGTGTCTACTGCTATAACATATATATAGAGGCCATGGTGTCTACTGCTATAACACATATAAAGAGGCCATGGTGTATACTGCTATAACACATATAAAGAGGCCATGGTGTCTACTGCTATGATAACACATATAAAGAGGCCATGATGCCTACTGCTATGATAACACATATATAGAGGTCATGGTGTCTTCTGCTATGATAACACATATAAAGAGGCCATGATGTTTACTGCTATGATAACACATATAAAGAGGCCATGGTGTTTTAGCTGAGGGCTGGCTCCTGCAGGGTAAAGGATTAAAAAGTCACCGGGCGTCGTCACTTCTGTATTAATTTCTTTTTCCTCTACAACAAGTTTAACTAGTGATAAACCCATTTTGACAGGAAAGCCAGCCCTTTTTAACGTTGTTATAGGGACATCGAAATTTTAGGAACATTATAATTAATTTTAACAGATATCCTATCTTGTAGGACGTTGAACGAGGGAGAAGGTAGTTTACTATGGACAGCATTTCAACTTTAACAGACACCATGCAATAGATCAATATTCCAAACCTCATGGTTCATTTGAATAGGTCGTTTGAAGGTTTTATTACATTTTAAATTCTTATTATTAGTTTTAAAAAAGAAAGCAATAATCCCAGCAAGCTTCATGGCAAATATCATGATGCTAACCATTATGATTAGTTAGATTTGAGATTTAAACCCATGTAACATTAAACATAAGTTAAGCTTACTTATTTTAACAAACATGACGTCACGTCGTCCTAGAAAGCTACAGGTGAGCTTTAATAAGCCTTTAAGATAGCGTTAATAGTAAGTTGTTGTTTGATTAATGAAAGAAACTTTACATTAAGATTCAAAAGCAAACGGGTTTTAATAACCCGTTTGAATATTTCAACATTATCTGATTGCCTTGACCTTTACTGTTGGTCAAGATATGTTTAAACAAATTTGATACCCCTGACTTTAAGCAAGATACTTGACAGAAATCATCGCTCTAGATCTTATGTATCTTTATATGGCGTTTAAAGTTTTAATCATATTTTAGCTAATGAGAGTTGGTCATGACAATTTACTTTTACTTTTCCTCACGACAAGCCACAAAGTAAAACTCACTATTCTAGGACCTATGGGCTTGTTTGTTTGACGTGTTTATTGTGTCATCGACACAAACTGGTACTTAAGAGCTAAAAACGATAAACAAGTAATATAATGGATCTTTAGAAATGTGTCGGGTGAAGATTTTATATTATTTTGACCCTTTTGACCTCGAAAGTGGGTCAAAGTTGTAAACATTTGCAAACTTGATGACACCTTTACCCTAGGAAAATACGAGCTCTGTAACCTTGAAATTCAGTACAAGTCACATATTTGATTATAGAACTTCGTATCAGCAAGCTACAAGCTAGATTGTTTTTATTGACTATTTAAACTACGTTGACTCCTACCCTATACAGACAGCCAAATGCAACCCTCAATACCTGCAAAGAGAAATATACAGCCATCATGTGTTATCAACATAAAACAAGCTTTTCAAAGAAAAAAATCTATAAATGGCCGGCATCACGACAAATGATGCATCATCGTATAGTTCACACGCAATTCGTGTCAGCTTAGATAAAACATTCACCGGCTATTTCTATAGCAATGAAAGCAAGCTTTTGAGAAAGTATCATACAATGAAAGTGCATACCTATTCTCATTCTGTCAGTTTATAATTTCTGCATTTCCACGGCTAGGTCAAACTGGGAACGTGTCGTAAATTCGGAGATATTCAATTGCCCAATACACATTTACATTTCTCTTGTATTAAATTCTGAATGATTAAATTGCCCAATTCACCATTACTATTTCTAGCTGTCTTAAATTCTAAATGATTAAATCGGCCAATACACCATTTACATTTCTATTGCGTTAAAATCTGAATTACCAAATCGCCCAATACATCATCTCTGTCTTTAGTCGGGTAGATAGCTACAGCACCTACCGTAATGCTGGGATGATCAGCAATTATTGTACCGTCACACTACTGGATGGGTGGATATGTCATTTATAGGTTTAAGAACATAGAACATAGATCTTCCACCTGGACATCCAAGAACTGGAAAACAAATTTGCTGTAAGTTGTGACATACATGGTCTCCTCCGACGTGTGTACCTTTCTCGGGTGTTGCTGTTCATTGTAATAGGGTGACATCGAAATCAGGATGACGATATGTGACTACTGCAAAACATATATCCATATCATCAAGTTAAAAAATTGTAAGATAGCACTTCAGCGGGTCACTGACACACACATCGACGACACGGGATGTGAGATTCATTTTCCTGTCAACCTCCTTGAAAAATCTACCCGGAATATGCCTTGATCCAAAACAGAAATCCTCAGGTTTTAAAAATGTGTCATCCCAGTTCAAAGTCCGGGACAAACCGCGACAGGCCATAATTGGTCAGCTGGATCAGCTTCTTGAAAAGGATCATCCTCTACATACATGTTGTCAAGCAGAAGAAAGGAACGTCCAGCCAATTGTATACCTCGTTCGCAGAGGCTAAGGTGTTTGGAGGTATTGCAATCTTCATGATTTATTATCTACGTATGTTCCACCATGCTTTTGTACTGGCCAATCTGACAGTAGCACCTTAACTCTCCTGGAAAGGAAGGGAAAATAATACAGGAGATTAAGCAAAATACCGAGGTTATAGACATAAAACCAACACACTGTCTGTGGATCTGTGACGAGGAAAGCAACATCACAGAGGACGACTGCTGCACAGATTCAACACCATGAAGGACTACGGTATATCCGAATCATAGAGAGTATGCATAACAAACACGTTTCAAAATGTAATACAAAAGGTTAATTATTTCATACTCCATCAGCTGGAGGAATTACGAACGCTTAGTTTATTCACCATATTCACAGAGGATTATAGAGTGTCCTGTTACTCAAAGAATAGGAATGATATTATGTACCATCGACCTGTCGGTTTTTTTTAAAATGCGTCTATATATTACAATATAGGTAAAAGGAACATTCTTAAATCGAAACATAAAGGGTAATAATGCAAACAAAATAACTATCTTCACAGAAAAACAAATAAGTGATACTATACAAATAAAAACTTGTATGACGGTGAATATGATAATATGACCATGAAAAAAAATATATTGATCTACGCTAACTTAACAGGTTCATATCACACCAACACCAAAAGCAAAAGTGAGGTACTGCCAAGGAAGGCATTAGGAAATGAACAGGTTGTTAGGAAGAAGAGAGAAAATAAAAGATCCCACATGTTCCAATGATTGTAATACCTTTGGTCACTTTTGGGTCCACAAGAAGAAGGCACAAAAGCAGATCCCCATTTCTGCATGCATTGGGCTCCGTCAGGTTACGAGAACATTTGAACAAAGAATATCAGCAAATTCTCATTTGTATGCTTATTGAAACATCCATAACGGATCTTACATGAGTTTTCATTTCACATGAGATTTATGAAACGAGTCTAATAAGTTTTCAATTAAGCGAGGTTTTGCGAGCTAAAATGACAAATTCGTGACAAGTTTGATGAATTTCATATGAGATGAAAACGAGTGTAAAACCCTTTTTATCACATAATCAAGATTTGTGGCAATTATTCGTGTAAAACGACAATTTGCATGCAACCTTGAAATGTAAAAAGCCGCAATGTTGACTCCAGTGCGTAAGTCTGTGACGTCACAATTGAAACAAGTGAAATAAACAAACCAATCACAGGACTGAAAGGTCATATTACATGAGTTAATGCGCAAAATATATGAGTATATTCAGTGGATAACACAGTACGTTATGTGGTCAATTAGAATATGTACTTGCAGTGCATTCTGTCAGCTTGTTAAAATTCTGCGGCAACGTCGCAGAAGCGGAAGGTATTTAAAATTCTCAATATTGAACAAATAAAACATTCAATACACCGCCCATAACTCCCGGCCAGCCTTTACACCTAAGATCTGGCCAGGTAATTTGTGAATACAGTCTGTTACGGTCGCCATACGGTGCTGTTGTATTCTGTATGTGGATGGCTTGGCATTAAATAGAAGGTGAGTAACTATATATGACTTCTATAATTTCTGTCATATGTTGTTTAAATTTTTGAAATATATGGAATGAAAACGTTTTCAGTAAACAAAATTAGATGTTTTTGTTGCCTTTGTTACGGTTCCATTCGAGAGATTGACTGTATGTCCGTTACAGATTTTCATCCCCTTCTATATCGAGTCCATCTCCCTGCCGGCCTATTTAATAACTGTCTTGGATACTGTGAAGTGTACCAAGTTCTATCGAAATCTACATCTGCAGTACATTAGGCTAGATAGTATGCAAAACAGGATTAGGTGTGATCTGGGTTTTTTTTATTTATCTGTAAACTCATGTGCGATGAGCCTAAATATCCCATTATACTATATCCTAAAGAATATGTTCACTTCATCTAAAATCTCAACCATTGCCACTCCGTCTGTAGTGTCACTATATCCCAATCCCCCATATCCATAGCCTCTAAGTCTGCAGTCTCATTATATTCCCCAAACCTCTCATCCATGCCCTCTTCGTCAGTGTATCACTATATTACCCCCCTCCCCCTCTCCGTTATCCATGCCCTCTCCACCTGCAGTGTAATATTACCATGTGCTCCCCTTATCCAGTCCCTTTCCGTTTGTTGTTTCACTATGAATCCATCCCTCCATCCTTATCCACGTCCTCTTAATATGTAGGTTCACCACCTTGTGCCCCCCTCAACTCTACGCCCGCCCCATTTTGATAAATATACATGAAGCTATGTCCCTTGATGTGTTCCAATCACTTCCTATACAGCTCATCATATACAACCCTCATTTATCAGAAAACTGGCAATGCGTCCTATCGCTCTATTTGTAATGCACCACGTGTCCTCTGTCTACCCTCTTTCCGCACATTTACCCCTCCTCGCTCTTATAGTTACAAGTCCCTTCTTAAATCAACCTACCTCTGTATATCCGTACCATCATATGTCCCTTCTCCTTATTCCTCTACCTTACTGTTATGTTGCCTTACAATCAATGCGTCACCAACCCTTATACCCCTACCCTACCCACCTGTAGCCTTGACATGATGTGTCCCTGCCCCTTATTCCCCTACCCTACCCGCCTGTAGCCTTGACATGATGTGTCCCTGCCCCTTTTCTCTCTATACTTACCCCTGTGTAGCTTTACCATCATGTGACCTCACCCCTTATTCCTGTACATTACACATGTGTGTAGCCTAACTGGCCTATGTCCCTACCCCTTAATAATATTCAGCGCTCCAACCCAATAATTATGGATAAACACTTGTTATGAGTTATCAGCAAGTCACAGAAATCATATTGACATCACTGATCTATAATAATGCAAGCGACTGTCTTGGTAGTGGAAATGATTATCAGTTTGTAGATCAAAGGGGTCTGTTTATGTTTGCAGACGGATGTGTTTTAACATATCATGAAAACAAATCAGCCATGACGGTGAAAAATATACACAGGTTATAGGACATTCAATCACATGAAAAAAATGCACCATAATACATTCACTAGTAAAATGCTACATAAAGTGGTTTTTAAATTGTACAACACAAATATAGACTTCTGAATAACGTTTTATTATTTTTAAGTTGATATCTATGGCCATTAGCAGATACATGTATTTATTATATAGACACCATTCCTAGACAGTTTTTAACAATTACTTAAAACATCCTAAGAGGAGACAGGGGTACATATGTAGGTGTCAGATAGTTATCTGTGCTGTATATATAAGTGTCTAAAAATAACTGTACGTACATAGGCCTATTATAGTCAACACTAGAGGCTCGATGGACATGAATCACTTAGCTGGTTTCATTCTCACACTTGTAACCGTAAAAGTAATTATGAATTTAAAAAACAGGACGACTTTGAAAATGAATCTGAAATTCCTTGTACTCAATTATACCTCGAAAGTAAGCCAGCGTTGAAAATAGGCTGTCCTTGAAATATACCTTCAATATGGTGTCAATTTCCCGTAAAAATGAATGAGCTGCCAATGTATTTGTCATATTTGTACATACCTGATTTACCAGGGATAATGCTGTTTCCAAGTTGTTTCGCAACAATAAACATGTAAATCGTTCTTTATATTTACACGAAACCATTAATATGTTTTTAATAGAAGATTGATTCAAATCAAAAGTAGGGTTTAAGGAAGAATATATTATATACACTACCATTGTAACTTTATATTGGCAAGTTGACAATAGTAAATAAATTTAAATTTGTGCAAATTTTGTATGTTTTTCTAATTAAAAGTATCACTAAGCTTACTTCATGTACATATATATGCATTAAATCAGAAAAAAACATGCAAAGTCCTTGCGATGGCTAAATATAAAGAAAACAAATGACAAGAGTTTCTTGGTACCTCCCTAGCGGTTTCACCTCTTTAGAGGTTCATCGGGGGAACCTATTCTATACACTATCATAATTCATTTTCAAAATTAAATCCCCTGATGAATTATGAAATGGGCTAAATTAAGCTAAAGGCAAAGTATCATCAACCCAGGCCATTTGTCTATTAAAGAGAGATTGTTTACTAGGATCACGGTTTTGAAAATGGGTCAAAGTCATTCATTTGAATCAGCTTTATAGGCCTTTAATTCAGCATACCGCTGGTAAAAAAACATCATGCTGGGACCTGTGGTTAAAGAGAAGTTGCCCTTTTTTAATTTTTAATAGGACAAATTATGGTATGGGGAGCGTCCATCCGACTACCCCAGGTTTTAGCAACATAACTTGCTTAAAAATCGTTCGATTTTGATGAAACCTGCTATGAATGTAGATGGTAAATAATAACACATTGTAAAATCTGTATATATGACCAATATAAATAGCTTTGGTTTCAATAGGTTGAGATGAATCGATAACTTGCAAAAAGGGGCAATTACATTTTCTATTTTAACGTTTTGAAATTATACAAAGGGAGACAATTCCTATGAAAATCAATTTTGCATATAAATTAGAAAAATTGAGAATTTACGAAGTTCATAAATCGGTCAAAATAAGAACAAATTGAACGATTTATCAGTGTGTCAAGATTAAGTTTACGGTTACTGTTATGAGTCAGTGTTTCACGCGGTTTTAGAACAATACAATACAATTCATCATCATACATGGAAGTTGCTACTGTGATACAAATCTAGATACTGTTGTCAAGAATGGCAGTGTTTGAATGTGGGGACCAAAGGGGACTTGTGATGTCATTTGCATAAACAAACAAAAGGGTTCAGATACAATCAACCGAATCATGGTCGTTTCTTCCATCTCTTTAAAAAATCTTCTTTACCTAGATCATGTTTGTGATTTACAATTTTTTTTATTAAGATATTATCATAATCTCATTTTGTATCTAAGTGCTAAAGTTGATAATGGAGTATGAAGTCATAACGCTTTGTTTGAATACATATAATTATATATTACGAACAATACAATTCATTGTCTAGATACTAAAAAGTCAATTTTGTTTGAATGTTTGAATACATATAATTATATATCACGAAAAATACAATTCATTGTGTAGATACTAAAAGGTCAATTTTGTTTCTGTTTCCCAAACAGTAAAATACATCCAGTAAAAAGCCAAACACTTCGAAATTACTCATTTGCATTCCATATTTAGTTTTGTTCTATTTCAGATATACAAGAAAGTATGGACCAGCCACTTGAATTAATGTGAACACCGGTTTTCTATCATGGTCCATGGTGCCGACACAAACTTTCCTCAGATACTGTTTTAATCAATTTCGGATACAAAAATGACGACATCCCAGTACAAAGGTCAGGTTCCTTTTCGGAACAAGGGTCAAACCACCTGTATACACCACAAAGGGACACAACTAGACCATTACTGTGAAGAATGTGAAGTTCCTGTTTGTATCAACTGTGTATCCACTATTCACAAGAGGCATTCGTTGTGTAGTCTAAAAGAAATTACTCCCCAAAAGAAAAAAGAGATTCAAAAATTTATAGACAAATCTGAGAAATTCGACCTGGTACAAATCGACAAGTATATCGCATCTACTGATAAACACCTAAAGGACAATGCCAGCCACTTTGAAGACCTTTCTCAGACGTTAACGATGCAAACAAACAAACTTAAAGACGACCTTGACCTACTTACAGCTGAGACTCTGTCTCGCTATCAGAAAATGGAGGAGGATAACATCAAACTATTGCAAACCTACAAACAGGACCTAGAACTATATGACAGACAGTTAAAACAACAAGTAAAAGAATGTAAGGTTGTACTTCAGCGTGGCTCTGACATACTAATCTACGACGCAGGATCTGAAATTCAATCTTCTGTCACACTCCCTGTAAAACCAACCCTGGGTACCGCTAGCTTCAGTCCGAACCGAAATCCTCGCGGTCACCTTGAACAAGCTTTGGGAAAAGTTAACATCTCAGATCAAGGTCATGGTCAAGCCTTACAAGAACAGGAGCGTTCAGTAGGATCATCTGCTGGACAAGGATTATTCTCTACACAACCTCAGTCAAACCTAAAGGTTAAGACACCCTCTACTCAACAGATATCAGAGCCACAAGGAAGAAAAGCCCCTGCACAGCAAATGACAAAAGGAACAAAGGAAGTGACCAGACCAGTACACACCCTGTTGTCTGAGACCGATATGTTGGAGGAGTGGACGTCTCAATGTGACATTATGTCTGTATGTCCCACGACTGATGGCCAGGCATGGACCAGTTACTCTATGAGTGGCACATTAACTCGCCTGGATAAGAAGGGCAGAGTATTACAGAAGGTCAAACAAAATACTGGGATCAGTGATATAAGTCTTTCACCAACAAAAAGAAACCTTTGGGCATGTGACTTGGAAAACAACATCACAGAACTCGTGTCAGGGCGACTAGTTAATAGATTCAGTACACACAAAACACCACTGTGTATCTGTATCACAGGTGATACTCATGTCATTGTGGGGATGACCAAACACATTTCAAAATTTACATCAAAAGGTACATTGGTACTTACTACGTTGGCTGCGCGGACTGGGAAATCATTGGTGTGTACACCACACAGGATCTCAGAGTGTCCTGTCACTCACAATGTCGCAGTGGCTGACATGGATATCAAACGTGATGGTGGTGAAGGAAAACCGCATGTTGTTGTCATGGACACAGATTTTAAGAAACTATTTATGTATGATGGTGGAATCCCCCAAAAATATCAACACACGCCACAGACAGGAGGTCGACAATTTGACCTCTATGGTGTGGTGTATGACAGTGTGGGTAACCTCGTCATAGGAGATCATGAAAACAACCGTGTCTTTCTTATCAGTGGGAGTGGTGAGTTCCTCAGACTCATACACTCTAGTGACTACAGTACATTTGCTATTGGTGTAGACAGGGAGGACGTCCTGTGGGCGGTGTTTAGGGGTAACAATGTCAAACTCCTACAGTACAGAAGTTAGAAGCATCTAGACATACTACAATGTCTATACCTAATTGCCATGACAACGATTGCTCCAATTAGGAATTTGTGTCATATAGTGTCGAAAATATTCCTTCATAAACTCGACATTGAGCTCTTCTGTCAACACAAAAGACTATTTCCTAGACAAAAAAATACCCTAACTAGTTTGCAAACTATACATTTCTTGACTTGCAGTAAATTTAAGGCACCCTTCAAGTAATTCAAGACCAAGTAAAATACGGCATTTAATGAGCTGAGAAATTGTTCCCATCACAATTCACAGCGAGTCAGATCGCTCAGACCCCGTGTTAGTTTTTTCTTATTTTTAGTTGACCATAATATTTACAACTCATATTAAAATGTTAGTAACAGCAATTCAATTATACATCTTGTGTAATCAATCGCACCCTCATCTCACGTACTCACCTCATATATTTAATTTCTATTTAACATTCTTCGTTTTTGTAGAAACGATAATAGTGTTTAACTTAACGAACCAGAAGAGTTATGTTTAGCATCAACATAAATGTATTAAGTTTTTATAATCATGACATTCCTACTGCAATGTATACTTTTTGTATGTTAAAGTTTGTATGTAGCATTCTTCGTTATTCTCAAATTACATTTTATTGAATAAGACAACTTGTTATGTCATACAAAGAAAGCAATCTGTTTATAATCATACTTATTATTGTATATTGGACCCATCATAAACCCCTTTATGATCAGGTCTGGACCATTTTCTAGTTGTAATGTATTTGATTACACATATCTTATGTGAAATAAAAATCCATTTCGTCCATCTACTTTTTTATATTTACAAAGAATGAATGGTTGAATTATTACTTCTACTTTAATTGTTTTGAATGTGAGAGTATGAATGCCTTTGAATATTTAAATCTGTAAAGGTTTAAGCAGAGCTGAGTAGATTAAAATGTTTTCTTTAGTGTTAAAACACTTTCTCTACCAGTTCACAGTAACATCGACCTTTGACCTAAACAAAAGTGTTAACATTTCCCAAAGGTTGACCGTGATGATCCTGGGAATTTTGGTTTGGATGAAGCTTGATGACCAAGGGAAGGTATTACAGGGAATGTGACAGGAGAATAAATCGCACATCCGGTTTCGTAGATTTGTATGTCAGATCCGCGCTGTAGTGCTATCTTACATTCCTGTATTTGTTGTTTAAGCTGTGTGCTGTACATTTCCAGGTCCTGTTTAAAGGTTTTAAGTATATTGTTGATATCATGTTCTGAGACAGAGTCTCAGCTGTCAACAGATCAAGAGTGTGTTTTAATTTTGTTATATATCTCTAACTGGTTTGAATGCCATTTCAAAGTTACTGGCGTTGTCCTTTAGATAAATATATATCAGTTGATGTGGTGTATTGTATTTGTACACGGTCAACTTGCTCAGTTTTGTCAATGTAGTTTTGAATGTCTTGTTACTTTTATGGCGTTGGGGTAATTATGTTGTAGAATATATTGTATGTATAGAAACCACAGTACATTTGTAGTCACGTATAATCACTCGCCTTCTTTTCTAGGTCATGCCGTCCAAAGACAACGAACGACAACACATTAATATCATACATACCCATAAAAGTAGACTATGCCTCAACAATATAATAGAAGTTGTCTGTTATTAGTTCACGTCTAGGTAGACATTTGTAAATCACATAACAGTGTTTATCCGGGCAGAATGTGGATGTTAAGGATCTTGCCGGTTCAATAGTACTAATACAATACAGTCAAGGCAGTTAAATTAGTATGATATGTATTCATCTCCCTAGCCTTACGATAGGGGTGTAATTATCTACCTGTCTATCTATAGGGGTGGTGTATTATAGGTGATTTAATAGATTGGTGTGCAGCAGTGCATGTAATAGTTCCTTGTTGTGCGACGCTGCCGACGACCTGCAAAAATGATCAGGTGACAGAATGTGAATAATCTGTTTACATAAAGAATGGTAGCAGCCGAGACTTTGTCATGGTCGTGGACTTTTAAATTTCAGATCTACTGTGGTCTACACTAAAATACAAACATAGCATGTTCTACTTATTACAAAGATAAATGCTGAATTGTTTTATGTGGGTGCTGGCCTCTTTCACCACTACTGGTGTATGGTTCTGCTTCACTCTGTATCAGTGAAGACACATTTTGCGTTGACAAATATACACATCTCACTTAGTCGATTCACATAAAACTTTTAAAAATGTCTCTTCCGATTAATGCATAACTTCACTTTGACATAATCCCTAAATCAGATTGAAAGATTCACAAGACGCAAAATTGTACATAGGCCCTCCTAATTTTAAATGCGTTCATTACATCTGACAATATATGCACTTTGTAAAGTTAGCCCACCTGACTTTAAATATGCTTATTAGATACGATGTGTGCACTTACAATCTACCTGTATATATCTGAAGGTCTGCAGCAATATTGCCCCATAGCTTGCAGTGTTAGATACTGAAGTATTAAATTACACAATACATCACTCCTGTATGTCACCGGGTAAATAACTACACCATCTCACCTTGTGTCCAGGTAAATAACTACACAACATAACGCCTGACCAGAAAGTTTGTGATACACCCACTTCAGTCCTGGGGAATACTAAGTGTGTGATATAAAGTTTTATAACAGATGTTAATCGACCTGTTATTTATTTAGAACTTGTAGAAAATGTGCAGCGTGTTGTGACCAATATACTGATGGACATGTATTTATCACATAATGTACGGTGTTATCCAGTGAATATATCCATGCCATATTTTTTTTTGCGTATCAACCCATGTTATATGACCTATCAAACCTGTGACTCATTGTAAGATTCAAATGTTTCAATTGTGACGTCACGCCCAGGATAAGTTCATGATGTCACAGACTTCCGTACTGGAGTCAAAATGGCGGTTTTAACATTTCAAGGTTGCATGGAAATTGTCATTTTACACAAGTAAAGCCACAAATCTTGATTATATGAGAAAAATATCTTACACTCGTTTTCATTTCATAGGAAATTTATGAAACTCGTCACGATTTTTTCATTTTAGAGGCTCACTAAATTCAAACAGACTGTATGTCCCTTTAGCAAAAACAAATATGTTTAAACGCTCTTTTAGCTACAGTTGCTCAGTTTTATGGAATGCACTTAGCGATGTTATTAAACAGTCGTGCAGTGTAGATGTTTTTAAAAAGAAATACATAGAAATGTTTTACAGTAAGTAATAAGTGTGATACACAATGGTATATGTGATATTTATCAATTTATATATGCATCATTTATTAAGATTGTATTTATTATCATTCTACTATTATAATTGTCTTATTAAGTCTGTACATATATGCATAACAGGGCCGTATTGTAAACTAAACTATGTCTAAATATGTAACCCTGTAAAAATAAAAGATATTATTATTATTATTATTAAAATTACTTAAGACTCATTTCATAAATCTCATATGAAATGGAAACTCATGTAAGATTCAAGATATATAACGTGTTGTTGTTAGTCGTGTATGGTCAGCCTGATATTGAAAACAAAATGAGTGATTGTGTTACAGTGTTTCACAATATCGAGTGTTCCCCATAATTAATCAGACGGACGAAGTTGAACTACTACAACAAACCCAGTTTTTTTTCATTTATATTAGTTTTCACACTACATAATAAACTACATGACATTATATAAATATTACTGTGAACAGTGATGTCAGAATTTCATATAATATGTTTGGCGTCAATTGAAGAGATTATCTTTGTTTCATTTCCTGAGAAAATTATTAGAGTCCCATTCCTTCCATCTCGTTCCAGATCAAACTCCCTCCACATGCTGATTGTACCATTCTGTGGTAACCTAGTTGTATTTTCGCTCCGTTGCATTGTCGAGGTGCTCACTGTTATTAAATGTCGGTACATTCACGATGCTATATTTCTATAACACACTAAATAAATTGTCAAATATTGCAATTTATGTCTAAATTTGTATCGAGTTATTATTTATGATTTATTACATTTTAAGGCAAAAACAAGTAACATCGACTTTTCAAAGATGTTAACCTGACCTGTACAGGCAATTCTCTGAACTATCAAACAAAGAATAAGCAAATGCAGGCCTTCTTTTTTTATAAAGGTACTTCAAACAATACTGTGACGGTGACAACAAGTAGGACAATCAAAAGTAGTCTATATAAGCAGGATTATATGGGGCAAAGAAGTAATTCCAACAGTGTGGACAAGGTTAGGTTGTCAAATTTCGGAGCGATCCACTCCTTTTTCAAGACACAGTGAAACAGAACAGTTTCATGTACATATACATCATATTACAAGAAGATAGAATTGATATACTATAATTGAAAATATAGCTATTATATAAAATCAATAGTCCCCTCGGCTAAAGACAGCCGAAGGCAGCAATTAAGCTGAGAGCATCGCGGACAAGGAACGCTGGTGTAGAGGACCTATTCTTGCGCAAGATGCACTGTCATATAAAGCAGGATTATACTCACACATCTCAAAAGGATTGTCTGATATCAGGATTATACTCACACATCTCAAAAGGATTGTCTGATATCAGGATTATATACACGGCTAATAACAATATCTAAGAAACATGTTTCTGATTTGGCCTCTGTAACTCACAAATCAGTTTAATATATAATAATGACGATATAACAGATATTACTTATTTTAAAATATTAAATGAAAGCGTTGTTAGTCCCGTAAAGTGCTGGTAACCGGTTACTTGAACAATCTTCCGATCGAGTAACCGTGCCGTAATATGTGTACTTTTCAGATTATATTTACATCTCATATGTAAAAACGAGCTCTGAAACTTGATATTTACACTTTTGATTGAGATTGTTTATGGTGTTAGCGGCCTCTCTTTGCCAATTTTAACAATAGAGTACAAAAACAATACTTACAGGTCAGCATGAACACTGCTTTTATAACAAAACTGTCCGATTTTTGTCGCATCTACAGATAATTTGTTGGTGTACGTCAGGGTAACATGGGGCATACGAAAGGATTAAATAAATGTCCAACTATTCTGCCTTCCGACCGAGAAACCGGCTAACCGGCTTACCGTTGATAACCCTTCTAAATAACAAGTATCTCAAGATATTATATTTTTGTTTTTATTTCATTTTCAGTGCTTTAAGGGACTAATTACAGAATTCAGTGAAATCTCCGGATCTCCTAACTACATGTGGAAACGAAATGTTGTAGCTTTGGACACAATACAAAGCTGTAAATCAGCGTGTTTCGTCACTGAAGAACCCACCATATAAAACCGATAGTCCTGAATGGTTTTACACTACATTAACACGGCCTTACCTCTGTGCAAAAGTCAGATCCTTTTCAGAATTAACGGTGAAACCATTTGTACCCACTCAAGGAGAGATGAGTGAAACTACAAAAATGATGTAAGAAACTTCTTCTCAATGAATGTCTATATAAAGTAGTCATTCTTTGACAATTTACTTCATATCCGAAACGAAGTTTAGGGGAAGTTACTGCTTATAGAAAACACAGCGCATTGGGGCAGGGATCCTTAAGATAATAAATCTATTTTTTAATCATAAAAAATAGAGGAAAATAAAGATCTACAAATATGACTTTTGAAAAAGTATTTTATTATCTTTGATATTATATTATTTTTCAAACTTAAGTTATTTGCTACAAAGGGCATATAGTGAGTCTTATGTTGAACTATGCTGAATTCGCCAGAATGTGTGTAAAAGAATGATGATAATGATAATGTGTAAAATAAATCATAAGTGTTAGTTATAATTACGTCTGTGTTATAAGTATATTTGAGAATCACATTGTGGATCCCTTTAAATTGCTTAACAACCATCGCAGACCAGGAACTACTTGGGGCTAAGGCGTCCCCCAGAGCCCCGGCCGAAGAAAAGGTACCTTCTATATTCTAATCAATTGTTTTTATCCACATTTCAGGTCACACAAAGTATTTTACAATTGTCAAATGACAATGTTTAATGAAACCTGATACCTTGAGTAAGGATATAAAAGTTGCCGGGATGAACTTTTTGAACATAAACGATTTTCAATATAATTTTCACTATGGGCTGTAAATTGGGATACTAGAATAATTATTTCACAAAGACGATAATCTATTGTTAATTGAATGATAACAATCTGGGTCCTTTACTATACTGTTATATGAGTAAATAGACCAAACAAACAGAATAGCTGATCAGTAAAGTTACCTATCAACATGTAAAATACATATATACTGAATAGATTATTAAGATTATAAATACATAAAATATATAGATTTCAAATATATTGCAAATGCAAAATGTATCACACGACAAACAGTATAACAGGAGCATTTTCGCACCCCAAAAATATACGCTTTTACAGTAAAGAATATTGACCAAGAAAAAGAAAAAATACGAAGTCAAACACTTCAGACTGAATTTGTTTTTTTCCCTAATAAATTAAACACTATTGTCAAACATAACTATTTTTGGTTATGGTGATGTTTCTTAGTTATTTTTTATCATTATGATATGTTGTTTTTATTGTCTGTTGTGTTGATACACTTCCCAGGTCCGTAGTTTATATCTGTTGTTAAAGTTTATTAAGTGATCCTGACAACTTCCATAATCCTGTCAGTGTTAGTTGTCATGGTTACTATATATACACATTGTAGTTTGTGTCACACACTGCTGTACCGTAGTAGTTTGATTACGTAACCCCCAAACACTGCCCACAGGACATCCTCCCTGTCTACACCAACAGCCTCTGTACAGTAGTCATCTGTGTGTATGATCCTGAGGAACTCGCCACGCCCACTGATGAGTAGGATACGGTTGTTGTTACGGTCCGCTATGACTAGGTTACCCACACTGTCATACAACACACCCTGGGGCTTAAATGGTGCACATCCTGACTGTGATGTTGATTGATATGTATGTGGGACTTCACCATCATATACAAATAGTTCCTTGAAATCTGTGTCCATGACAACAACATGTGGTTTCCCTTTAGCATCACCCTCACTATACCAGGCAGCCACTGCGACATTTTGAGTGAAAGGACACTCTGAGATTCTGTGTGGTCCTCCAACTGATGTATTATGTACCGATTTACCTTTTGTTGAAAATTTTGAGATGTTGTTCATCATCCCCACTATGACATGGTTACTAGCTGTAATACAGATACATCGTGGTTCCTCCCTGGTGCTAAATCTGTGAACTAGTCGTCCTGACACGAGCTCTGTGATTTTGTTTTTCTCGTCACAGACCCACAGTGTGTTGGTTGTAGGTGACAGACTTATGTCTGTGATCCTATTATTGTGTTTAACCTCCTGTGTTACATTGCACTTCCTGTCCAGCAGAGTTAAGGTGTCACTGTTATGGTAACTGGTCCACACCTGACCATTAGTGGTTGGACATACAGAATATAGAAGACATGGAGACTCCCACTCCCCCAACACCTTGGTCTGAGACAGCAAGGTATATACTGGACTGGACACTTCCTTTCTCCCTTTTGATCTCTGTTGTGTTGAGGATGTCCTTTCTTTTCTTTCTGACCACTGTTGTGAAGGTGATGGTCCAGCAGATGTTCTTGGCAGAGAACGACGTACGCCAATTATATAGGGTGTCCTTCCTTTTGGTTCTGACCACTGTTCGAAAGGGGATTGTCCCTGTCCAGCAGATGATCCAATTGACCGATCATGACCTCGTGAAGCTTGACCCTGACCTTCACATGAGGTGTTGACTTCTCCAAAAGCTTGGTCAAGGTGACTCTGGGGATTAAGGTTTGGAGTGAAGCTAGCAGTACTCAGGGAAGGTTTTACAGGGAGAGTAAATGAAGATTGAATCTCACATCCTGTGTCGTAGATTTGTATGTCAGAGCCGCGCTGAAGTGCCATCTTACATTCTTGTACTTGTTGTTTTAGCTGAGTACTGTACATTTCCAGGTCCTGTTTGTAGGTTTCAAGTAGCTTGGTGTTCTCCGCCTCCATTTGCTGATAGAAAGACAGAGTCTGAGCTGTTAGCAGGTCCAAATCTTCTTTTAATTTGTTTGTTTGTGTCTTTAACTGGTGTGAATTTTTTTCAAAGTTGCTAGACTTGTCCTTTAGTTGTTTATCAGTAGCAGTGATGTACTGGTCAATTTGTACCAGGTCAACTTTCTCAGTTTTGTCAACGAAGTTGTGAATGTCTCGTTTCTTTTCAGAGGCAATTTCACTAAGTCCACACAAAGGATGACTATTGTGTACAGTTGATAGACATTTTATACAAGCAAGTTCTTGACACTTTTTACAATAAAGGTCCAGTTGTCCCCCTTTGTGGTGTAAACAGGTAGTCTGACCTTTGGTACGGAAAGGAATCTGACCTTTAAATTTGTATAGGGATGTAGCCATTTTTATAAAACAAAATTCAGAGTTCAGGATTATTGACTTTAGAAAGTTGATCTCACAGTGAAGCAGTTTGTTGTATAGCTGTTTTAAAAAGTTTGTCTCTACATCAGGAATAAAAAGTATTCTCAAAATCCTTAGTGTCTACTAATACTCTTTGTTTCACTAAATCCAGTGGTTGGCGGTGTGGTTATTACCCGTTAGGGTAATTATGTTGTAGAATATGTGTATGTAAAGGAACCACAGTACATTTGTAGTCACGTATAATCACTCACCTTGTTTACAATGTCAGGCCGTCCACAAACAACGAACAACACTTTAATATACACATCCATTAAAGCAGATTGTTACGATAGAGTTAATGTCTTGGTAGAACTGTTAAAATTTGTTATTAACATAACAGTATTTACCCGGCCAGAAGGTTGGTGTTTTATGATCTACCTGGCCAGAAGGTTGGTGTTTTATTATCTACCCGGCCAGACAGTACTATGACAACACAATCTAGCCAGGCATGAGTGTGTATTGATCTCCTTATCCTGACGTTAGCGGTGTAAGTATCTACCTGGCTATCTATAGGGGTAGTGTATTTTGGAGGATTTACTAGATCAATAGTTCCTAAATGTGCGACGTTGCCGACGATCTGCAGAAATGATCAGCTGACAGCATGTGCATGTTAAGTTTACAATAAGTATGGACTTTGTCATGGCCGTAGACTTTTGAGTTTTAGATTTACTGTGGACTACATTAACATTAATGATTAGATTTGATATAAATTACAGACATTGCATGTACTACTAATTACACAGGAGAATTTGTAACGAAACCCTGTGATCTGATCGCTGTCTCGAGTCAGTCTGAATATATTTTATTGTTGGGACGAAGTGACGTTTTTTTTATTTTTTTATTAGTCCATTTCGTCCTTCGCGAACATCTAGTCAACTGAACAGTGTAAACTAACTACGTTTTGTCGATATTACGTCACCACATCCAAACGTCAACCTCTAATATAACCTATCGTGCCTGCTTTAACTCTGGAGGTCAGTTTTGTGTTTGCCGCCATTAAACAAGAAAGAGCTCTTCAAAGGCCAGTAACTCTTGTCCATCAATAGTTTATCTCTTCATTTTTTTATATTTTTTTTTAATTATCAAAACAATTGTTTGGAGTTAAAAAAACAAAAACTCATCGCATTCATTTACAAATAATTTACATATGAAACAAATATAACAAAAAAAACAAATATCTTTATTGTCTTGCTCATATCCGGTTACTTTTTCTAATAAAATGTGGATCATAAAACGAGTGCCTGTAAATCATGTTCCTCTGAGTCTAATCCCCCACCCTCTACAATGTAAAGGTCCATGACAACAACACATGGTTTTCCTTCACCATCACGTTCAATATACCAGGCAGCCCTTGCGACATTGTGATCCTCTCTATCTTTGTTGATAGAGAGATAGAGTCTTAGATGTAAGCAGGTCCAAATCTTCTTTTAATTTGTTTGTTTGTGTCTTTAACTGGTGAGAGAGTTTTTCAAAATTGCTACAATTGTCCTTTAGTTGTTTATCAGTAGCAGTGATGCACTTGTCAACTCTTACCAGGTCAACTTTCTCAGTTTTGTCAATGAAGTTGTGAATGTCTCGTTTCTTTTCAGAGGCAATTTCACTAAGTCCACACAAAGGATGACTATTGTGTACAGTTGATAGACATTTGATACAAGCAAGTTCTTGACACTTTTTACAGTAAAGGTCCAGTTGTCCCCCTTTGTGGTGTACACAGGTAGTCTGACCTTTGGTACGGAAAGGAATCTGACCTTTGTTTAGGGATGTAGCCATTTTTATAAAACAAACTTAAGAGTTCAGGATTATTGACTTTAGAAAGTTGATCTCACAGTGAAGCAGTTTGTTGTATACCTGTTTAAAAAAGTTTTTCTCTACATCAGGAATTAAAAGGATTCTCAAAATCCTTAGTGTCTACTAATACTCTTTGTTTCACTAAATCCAGTGGTTGGCGGTGTGGTTATTACCCGTTGGAGTAATTATCTTGTAGAATATATATGTATGTAAAGGAACCACAGTACATTTGTAGTCACGTATGATCACTCACCTAGTTTACAATGTCAGGCCGTCCACAGACAACGAACAACAACACTTAAATAGACACATCCATCAAAGCAGATTGTCACATCATAACGATAGAATTTCTGTGTTATTAGTTAATGTCTTTGTAGATCTGTTAAAATATGTTATTAACGTATTTACCCGGCCAGAAGGTTGGCAGGTATGAGTGTGTATTGATCTCCTTATCCTGACGTTATGGTGTAATTATCTACCTGGCTATCTATAGGCATGGTGTATTATGGGGGATTTACTAGATCAGTGTGCAACAGTGAATGTAATAGTTCTTACTTGTGCGACGTTGCCGACGATCTGCAGAAATGATCAGCTGACAGCAGGTGAAATCTATGTTTACATAAAGTTTGATAGTAGCCGATACTTTGTCCTGGCCGTGGAACTTTAAAATTCACATTTATTGTGGACTACATTAACATTAATGATTACATATATAAAATACAGACATTACATGTACTACTAATTAAACGGTATGTTAGATGAATGGTTATATTTGTGTGTCGGCCTATTTCACCTCTACTTGTGTATCGTTCAGTGTCACTCAGTTAAGTCACATTGAGTGTTGAAAAATATACACAGAATCAAGTTAATTGTCATCGAACTTTTAAAATCAATCAAAAATTAAGAGTATATCTACCATCAGATAACAACTTTTGTATTAAAAATAGCCCTAGGTGACTCGCATAGAGACGAATAGTATTGTATCTCTCGACTGCTATCAATTTGGTATATGTGACCTTATAAAGGGTGCAGGTCAAAGTATTGAAATAGCTCAAGTTATTTTAAGCACTATGGGTCTTTTTTTGAAGATTTTATTACTTGGTACTTTACACTTTAACTTCCTCTACAAAAACCTTTAACTATATATCAGGCCTTCAGCGATGGTCATTCAGATCCATCACTTCATGACACTTTACACCATTACGCCAACTGATTAGTCCTTGGTTTCTTAGTTATCCAGTTTAAGACTTTTAAATGTTAAACACAATCGACTTCTGTGACCTTGAACATGTGTCAATGTCATGCGTCGGAACAAACTTGAAAAACATCTAATCAGGCAAAATATCATCACGCTAGGACTCATTGTTATTCGGAAGAAGTTTTCCCCTCTTATTTAACACCCATGGGATCCCACTGATCAGTTAATTGATAACTCATCGGGCAATGATGTTCCAGATCAAGTTTGGTCAAAATCCACTCACCGGTTTAGGACAAGGCCTCGATGACAGTTTTCCGGCTGGCGCCTGATAAGGCTTGCTCCATAAGCTCCTGACATATTTGCTAAATCTGATATAAGTCCGAGATCAGTTGGCGTCTATTTGAGATTAAAACTTATTACGTCATTTTTTCGGTTTTTTAATTTCGTACGTCTGAAGACATAAATCTGATCACAGGGGAACGTTACAAATGTCTAATATACTCATATGCTATACTGGTATGGGTCACAGCACACATAAATATGCACGTGTGCTTTGACCAATATCAGTATAGCATATGTGTTCTTCAGACATTTATAACGAATCCCTGTAATCTGATCGCTGTCTCGAGTCAGTCTGAATATTTTTTGTTGTTGGGACGAAGTGACATTTATTTCATTTTTTGAATATGTCATTTTTCAAATTTTCGTCTTTCGCGAACGGATGCCCGTCCAGGTGTTTTCTGAACATTTAGTCAAATGAATAGTGTAAACTAACTACGTTTAGTCGATAGTACGTCACCACAACCAAACGTCAACCTCTAATATAACGAATTGTGCCTGCTTACACTCTGGAGGTCAGTTTTGTGTTTGCCGCCTTTAAACAAGAAAGAGCTCTTCAAAGGCCAGTAACTCTTGTCCATCAATAGTTTATCTCCTCATTTTAAATGTTATCTTTTTGAATTATCAAAACAATTGTTCGAAGTTATAAAAACCAACAGCTACATCGCATTCATTTACAAATAGTTTACATATAAAACAACAACATAACAAATATCTTAATTGTCTTGCTCAGATCCGGTTATTTTTTCTAATAAAACGAGGATCATAAAAACGAGTGCCCGTGTATCAGGCTCCTCTGAGTCTGAGCCACTACCCTCTACAATGTAAAAAGGAAAAAAATAGTTTTGTAGTTTTACATTGGTATAAAAAAATGATAAAACATAGGTACCATTTCGGGGACTTGGAATCAATTAAAATTCGTATTTGTCAAAACAACAACTGTAGTACAGTTAAATTTAATTAGTGTACTTATACAAGTGTTGAATTTTCTGCTTAAATAACCTATTTGTATCTGTAAGAGTAAGTTTCCGATATGCTTTGTGACATGGTCACTCCATTTTTATTAAAAATTATCATAAAGAACAATGTTATTTATGGATGTTTCTACTAACTAAGAGCTATATAGAAATGCCCATTATCCTTGAGATTATAATTAATCTATGTTATTAAATGCTTCATTTTAGCCACTTAAATAAAAAAACTTTTAAATGAAGCACACTCGTAAAAATGTGTTCGATAGCGAAACCCATAAACTATTTTAAAACAACGCCACGTTGCGGTGTGGAGGGACCAGAATTGGTTTTGTTGACGCCATAATTAAATAAGGCGGTGTTGAAGATCAGAGAAGATTTTGTTGGCGCCCTATGGCGCTGAGGAGGACCCAGAGCATGGCCAGTATCATCCAGCTAGGCAAAGGTCTAGCTTTTAAAATAATCAAAATTTCATTTAACAACATTATCAAATAATAAGGTATACAACACAAGGGAAGTTATAGCATTTACATGTAAAATTATATGATATCAGAATGAATGTTTCGAATTCTATTTGAAATCCATGCATATACGATATTTCATTTTAATAAACCACATTGACCTGTAAATTTGTTACACCTTTATTTGGACCTCGTACCGATAGCGCGTGATAAGCAACACCATACAGGTGTGCTCGATGGGATTGGTTCCCATATCAGGTATCCTTGTTCAACTTCCTCCTTGAAAAGGTATACTATAAAACATAGTCTGGTTCGTATATTTCTGAACATTTTCTTCAGGTTGGTAAGTGTGGATTATGAAAAGTTCTTTTTACACAACCAATAAGAGTTTCTATGTGACGTTTACAGGGGTTCGTATCATTCACTTCCACTGGAGATCTCTATTGTCTATACTACAAGTAGATGTTATTTGAGCTATACTCAGTGCAAATATATACAAATAGAGTAACTTGCTTAATCAATATAACAGTAAGTCCCTCTGAGTAATGAGTAATATACAACACTATGATCTAACAACTTCAATACCTATAACAAAATGAGTACTCAAAATGAAATACTGAGTACTCCCTAGACAATAAATGACTACTCCCTACCTGGGGTGTACAATAATTCACCTACTGTAAATTAGCAATTTGACTTTTATGACAATATGATAAAGATGAAATAAAAGGAACGTAATCAACTTTTATGATAATATGATAAAGATGAAATAAAGGGAACGTAATCAACAATAGTGTTTTGTGTATAAAATAAATCAGCGGGGATACCCCGGGATTCGAACCAAGCACTTAAGACTGTGATACTATCGCTGTTCCCAACAGAGGTAGATGGTCAAATGAAGTGTGCTGGGCCAAATGTGCGACACTTCATATCCAAAACGAAATTCGGGGGAGGTTACTGCTTATACACAAAAACCCACATCGCATTGGGACAGGAATCCTTAAGATAATAAATCCATTTCTTAATCATGAAAATAAAGGAAAACAAGGATCTGCAAATATGCGTTTTGAAAAGTATTTTATTGTCATTGATATGATTTTATTTTTTAAATCTAAGTAATTTGTAACAAAAAGCATATTGTGAAGTGTTCTGAGGTTGAAATATGGAGAAATTCTTCAGAATGCATGATGATAATGAGAATGTGATTATTATAGCATACGTGATAGTTATAATTACATAAGTATATCTGAAAATTAGGTCCCTTTAAATGGCTTAACAATCGTCTCAGACCCGGACCTGCTTGAGGCTTGGGCGTATCCCAAACCCCCGGCCGAAGAAATGTCCATATGTAGGAGAGATACATACACTGTTTAGACCCCTAAGACGCAGGGTCATGTTATTTAGTACGCAGCTTGCTAAGATAAAGGGCTATAAATAGCTTCTTTTTTTTTTTAAGGCGGCAGGAATCATATACGCTAAAATGGTTTGTTAAATCCACATAGCCATGAATATTGATACTTCATATGTAGGTAACCTATCAAGAAAGGTGCCACGAACGACCTTGACCCACATTCTGGGTCACAGGGGTCAAACGTCATGCAATTTTAACATAACTTCCGATACACTATGAAATCTAGGGTCCATATTTGATCTGTAACTGGCTTTTGTACCTGGTGATCATGTTTTTTTCAAATCGAATATCTTGACCAACATTAACATTAACATTAAAGGTTGGGTTAGGGTTACAAAATAAATTACAATTGTTAAATGACAATATTCAAGGAAACGTACTACTTTGAGTAATGATATGAAGCTTACTGGGATGAAAGGATGGTATAATTTTTTAACAACTTTTAGTTTGATGTTCACGATATATATAAATATAAAGGTTTCAAACATATTGCCAATGAGAAAATGTCCACACTACAAACATTATAATAGGAATATTTCCTCAAGTCAAAAGCATTTACTTTTATAGTAAAGATATTTACTCAGAAAAAGAAATGTCAAGTCAAATATTTCAGTTTGAGTTGTTTTTCTAAATTAGTCCAACAATATTGTCCAAAATCACTCTTTTGATGTTTCATAGTAATTTTTCACATTGTTACATATTTTATTGTCTGTTGTGTGGGTACACTTCTCAGGACGGTAGTTTATATCTGGTTTTCAAGTTATACACATTGTAGTTTGTCTAGGTGTCACACACTGCTGTACTGTAGTAGTTTGACATCATTAAATCCAAACACTGCCCACAGGACATCCTCCCTCTCTACACCAACAGCAACTGTACTGTCGTCATCTGTGTGTATGATCCTGAGGAACTCACCACGCCCACTGATGAGTAGGACACTCTTATTGTTAAAGTCCCCGATGACGATGTTACCCACAGTGTCATACACCGCACCACAGGGGTCAAATGGTTTACCTCCAGACTGTGATGTTGGTTGATACGTATGTGGGACTTCACCATCATATACAAATAGTTCCTTGAAATATGTGTCCATGACAACAACACATGGTTTTCATTCACCATCACGTTAAATATACCAGGCAGCCCTTGCGACATTGTGAGTGACAGGACACTCTGTGATCCTGTGTGGTGTAGACACGAATCAAGTCCCTCCAACTGATGTAGTAAGTAACAGTTTACCTTTTGTGGTAAATTTTGAGATTTGTTTGTCCTTCCCAAAAATAACATGGTTACTTGCTGTAATACAGACACACATTGGTGTCTCCCTGGTACTGAATATTGTTTTCCTTGTCACAGACCCACAGGGTGTTGGTTGTTGGTGACAGACTTATGTCTGGGATCTTAGTATTGCATTCAACCTCCTGTATTACTTTGCCCTTCCTGTCCAGGAGAGTTAAGGTGTAACTGTCATTGTTACTGATTTGTATGCTTTATATCTTTTGGAATACTGACGTTAAAGGTTCTGCGGTCTGGAGGGGGTGTCCTTTCTTTTCTTTCTGACTCCTGTTTTGAAGTGAATGGTCTTTGTCCAGCAGATGATCTAATTGGCAGAGAACGACGTACGCCAATTATAAAGGGTGTCCTTCCTTTTAGTTCTGACCACTGTTGTGAAGGGGATGTCCTTCCTTTTGATTCTGACCACTGTTGTGTAGGGGGTGTCCTTCCTTTTAGTTCTGACCACTGTTGTGTAGGGGGTGTCCTTCCTTTTGATTCTGACCACTGTTGTGTAGGGGATGTCCGTCCTTTTGATTTTGACCACTGTTGTGAAGGGGATGTCCGTCCTTTTCCTTCTGACCACTGTTGTGTAGGGGATGTCCGTCCTTTTGGCTCTGACCACTGTTGTGTAGGGGATGTCCGTCCTTTTTATTCTGACCACTGTTGTGTAGGGGATGGTCCTTGTCCAGCAGATGATCCAATTGACCGATCATGATCTCGTGAAGCTTGACCCTGAAGATGACCTGATGTGCTAATTCTTCCCAAAGCTTGTTCCAGATGACTCTGAGGATTAAGGTTTGGAGTGAAACTAGCAGTACCCAGGGTAGGTTTTACAGGGAGAGTGGTAGAAGATTGAATCTCACATCCTGTGTCGTAGATTTGGATGTCAGAGCAGCGTTGAAGTGCTATCTTACATTTTTGTACTTGTTTTTTTAGCTGAGTACTGTACATTTCCAGGTCCTGTTTGTAGGTTTGTAGTAGCTTGGTGTTATCTTCCTCCATTTGTTGATAGAGAGACAGAGTCTGAGCTGTTAGCAAGTCCAAATCTTCTTTTAATTTGTTTGTTTGTGTCTTTAACTGGTGAGAAAGTTTTTCAAAATTGCTACAATTGTCCTTTAGTTGTGCATCAGTAGCAGTGATGTACTTGTCAACTTGAACCAGATCAGCTTTCTCAGTTTTGTCAATGAAGTTTTGAATGTCTCGTTTCTTTTCAGAGGCAATTTCACTAAGTCCACACAAAGGATGACCATTGTGTACAGTTGATAGACACTTCATACAAACAAGTTCTTGACACTTTTTACAGTAAACGTCCAGTTGTCCCTCTTTGTGGTGTAAACAGGTGGTCTGACCTTTGGCACGGAATGGAATCTGACCTTTACACAGAGATGTAGCCATGATGATAAAAAGACTTAAAGCAGTTCAGGATTATTGACTGTAGAACGTTGATCTCACAGTGATGCAGTTTGTTGTATAGCTGTTTACATTGTATCTAATACCGATAAAAACGACAACAAAGAAATGTGTGTCTCTACATCAGGAATAAAACCCAAAATATTCTCAAATCCTGAGTTTCCACTTCATTCTTTGTTTCACTAAGTCCTGTGGTCACGTATAATCACTCACCTTGTTTACAATGTCAGGCCGTCCACAGACAACGAACAACAACACTTTCATACACACGTCCATCAACCAAGGTTATGTCACAATATAATAACAGAAGTTCTCTGTTATAAGTTAATGTCTTGGTAGACTGTCAAAACTTAAAATCACATAACAGTATTTACCCAGCGAGCAGGTGAGTGTTTAGTAGAAATGTGTATTGTTCTCCTCATCCTGACGTTAGGGGTGTAATTATCTACCTGGCTATCTATAAGTGTGGTGCATTGTTGATGATGTCATTGATCAGTGTGCAACAACAGTGCATGTCATAGTTCCTGGTTGTGCGACGTTGCCGACGATCTGTAGAAATGATCAGCTGACAGGATGTGAATGTTATGTTTACAATAAGTATGGACTTTGTCATGGCCGTGGACTTTTGAATTTTAGATTTACTGTGGACTACATTAACATTAATGATTATATATACTATAAAGTACAGACATTATATGTACTACTTATTACACAGATAAAACTGAATTGTGTGTTGGCCTATTTCACCTCTACTTGAGTATAGTTCAGTTTCACTCTGTATCATTTAAGTTACATTGAGGGATGGCAAATATACACAGTAAATTGTCATCAAACTTTAAAAAAATAATCATATTTATATTAATACATAACTTCATCATGAAATAAACCTTACTGTAAAATATAAAATTTAGTGTATATCTGCCATCAGATTTCAACTTCCGTATTGAAAATAGCCCTAGGTGACTCGTATAGGGACTTATAGTATTGTATCGATTGCTGCTATTCCTTTGGTATCTGTGACCTCATAAAGGGTACAGGTCAAATGTATTGAAATCATTGAAGTATGGCTATTTTAAACATTATGGGTCTTTTTGGAAGATTTTATTACTTGGTAAGTTATTCTTTATAATTCGCTACAAAAGACTTTAACTATAAGATTTGTTTTATCTAATTTTACACACATGTTATCACAACTTGAAAGTGGATCAAAGTCATATATTGGAATAAACCCTAACCCTAACCCTACTAAGCTAGGGGTTGGGCGAAATATGAGGTGCAACACCTGAAAAGAGTCGGACATTACGGGTAGCTCAAACAACCTGGAAACGGGTCGAAACATTTTATTCAAAAATATTTTACAATACTTTTTTTGCAGCACTGACATACTCCAACATGTCTGTAACACATCATTATAGTCCTATATTCACCATTGACTGTTTGACAGGCTGTTCTGCTTTTCCTTTTCCAGATCATTCATAAAGGTTTGCGAGTCAGTTTCTGATTTAGCAGTTTTTGAACACTTGCATGACTTTTTATATATATTTGAGGTCCATGGTTCGAATCTAGATCTAGTTCCGTTGTGGGGTTTTTCACTCAGAACACTGTTGATTTTGTTTTCTTTCTTTTTTTTCCTTGTTTTCTTTGGATTGTCTCTTCATACAGAATTAACTCGTTTGATTGTGAGACAGGGTTGTCTAAGTGGTCAGTTTTTACCCTGACAAGCAATGTACGAAATATAAATACTATGCGTCTCGTAATCTATTATAGTAGTAGATTTTCGATGGTTTTAACACAATACAACATTATAAAGCATGTCAGATCGAGCAGTTTATTTGAACAACCTAGCCATGTCTTACCTAGCAAGCTACATGGTATATGTATTCTCTATCTAGACTTATGATTTATTAGATATGGTTTTAAGACTTTAACATATAATATCTTAATCTATGAAATGGGTCAGACTAAATCCAAATTATGGACCGACTTGCGGTAAAAACAAGCAAATTTGTACATACGCCCTCCTAATTTTAAATGTGTTCATTACATCTTACAAGGGGAAAATATGCACTGTGGAAAGTAAGCCCTCCTGACTTTACTAAGCCCAACATGGACGTTATATTACTTGTAGTGTTAGATACAGAAGTATTAAATTACACGATGTTATTTATTATTTATTTAGAACTTGTAAGAAAATGTGTAACGTGTTGTGATCTATATAATGATAGATATGTATTTATGAAGTGTTGTTCGTTGTGTTTGTTGACGGCCTGATATTGAAAACAAGGTGAGAGATTATATTACAGTGATTCACAATATATAGTCCCCCCCCCCCCCCCCCCCCCCATGAATAACCAGACGGACGAAGTTGGACAACTTAAATAAACCCAGGAATTTTTCATTTATATTATATTCACACTACATACTGTGTAGCGCTTTATATTCGCAGGGAATAAATTTCGCTTTGCACCCGAATCCCATGTGTCGCGCAAAGTAGTTTGAGTGTCAACACTTAAGGGCCAAACCTCCATATACAGGTAAACCGTTTGAAAACACTGATCCAGGGCGTCGTCATCCGTCAGTGACTTTACGCGAAAGAAAATCAACTGATGATATACCTTTGTACGACTGTAATCAATTAATCACCTACTGTGTACACATTAATATGTTGTGGCCACTTATATGTTAGTGTTGTTCTTATAATCTGATTTGAGTTCATTTAATCTGCATAACAGGTTGGGTTATAAGTATTTTCAACATATTGTGATAAGGTCCGTACAAGTGGTTAACACTTTCGATAATTTCGCTGGTGTTTAGAATTCGCGGATATTAGTCAAAGCGCGAATATAGCAAAATTAAAGCTCCCGCGAAATATAACTGCTATACAGTAATAAACTACATGACATTGTATAAATATTACTGTGAACAGGGATGTCAGCATTTCATATAATATATTTGGCGTTTTCGCTCTGCTTTTCTTTCCACTCATTTGAAAGATTGTCTTTGTTTCATTCCCTTAGAAAACTATTATTTCCCATTTTTTCTACCTCGTTCCAGATTAAGTTTCCTCTGCGCTGATTGTTCCTTCCATTCCGTGATAACCTAGTTCGATTTCTTGCTCCGTTACATTGTCGAAATTTTTATTGATTTTAAACCATCTCTACATTTTCTGTAAATTTTAGCAATTAATGTAATTATTTCGAATTATTAATCATGATCTATAATAATTTCCTGTTAAACACATATAACATCGACCTTTCAACGAAGGATGATTCGCTGACATATACAGGCTAATATCTGAACTTTAAAACAAAGACCGATATAAACAAATGCAGGCCTTCTATTTTGATAAAGGTACTAAACAATATTGTAACGGTGATAACTAGTAGGACAGGTATAATGACTGTATATCAGGATCATAGACACATCTAACAGACTGTCAAACTAAACTATCGAACAAACATTGACATGTTTTATACTGTAACGGTGATAACTAGTAGGACACTTATAATGACTGTATATCAGGATCATAGACACATCTAACAGACTGTCAAACTAAACTATCGAACAAACATTGACATGTTTTATACTGTAACGGTGATAACTAGTAGGACACTTATAATGACTGTATATCAGGATCGTAGACACATCTAACAGACTGTCAAACTAAACTATCGAACAAACATGGGACATTCAATAGAAGTCTATCAAAGCAGGATCATACTCACATCTCAAAAGGATTGTCTAATATCAGGATTCTATACAACGCTCATAAAAATATCTAAGAACTTGTTTCTGATTTGGCGTCAGCAACTCACAAATCGGTTTGATGTATAATAATAACGATATAACTGATAGAATACTTATTGCTTGTTTTAAAATATTAAATGAAAGCGTTGTTAAACCCGTCAAGTTTTGGTAACCGGTTACTTGAACAATCTTCCGAACGAGTAACCGGGTAATCCGTCAATTTGGTCATCAAGCAATAAACAACGACACTACACTATATGTTAAACAAATGTTTTATTTAAAACGTATTCACACACATACATACACGTATATATTAATAAGCATATTTCAGCCTAAACGCAGGAAATATATTCAAGTATCCTCAGAAGGTATACCCTGGTACATGTATTTCACAACAAATGTCGGAATACAGTAAGACGGGATTCAATTACACTAATCTGTACTCGCAATCATGTGCTGTTATACTGTTCTTTGGAACCAATTTGTTCGACAAACGTTCTAATACATGCTTGCCCATTCAGCTGTGTTGTAGCGGCACGATTTCTCATCCCGACCGGGGGGGAAATCGTGCAGATAAATCGTGTCGGGGGGAGAAATCGTGTTGCGAACGAAGCATTTTTATCACGATTTCTCACCCGGCTGACAAATCGTGTCGGGGTGAGAAATCGTGCCGTAACATGTGTACTCTTCAGATTATATTTACATCTCATATGTAAAAGCGAGCTCTGATATTTACACTTTTGTATTCTGGCTTTCTTTTATAACCTGTTCAGATTGTTTATGGTGTTGGCGGCCTCTCTTTGTCAATTTTTACAATAGAGTACAAACACAATACTAACAGGTCAGCATGAACACTGCTTTTATAACAAATTGTCAGATTTTGGTCGCAACTACAGAAAATTTGTAGGTCTACGCCAGGGAAACATGGGGCTAGCGAAAGGGTTAAATAAATATCCAACTATTCTGCCTTCCGACCGAAAAACCGACTAACCGGCTTACTGTTGACAACCCTACTAAATAACAAGTATCGCAAGATATTATATTTAAGTTTGTAATTTATTTTCAGTGCTTTAAGGGGTCACTTATAGAATTCAGTGAAATTTCCGCATCTCCTTAACAGATGTGGAAACGCAACTTTGGACACAATACAAAGCTGTCAATCAACGTGTTTCGTCACTGAAAACCCCACCATCTACAACCGATAGTCCTGAATGGTTTTACACTACATTAACATGGCCTCACCTCTGTGCAAAAGTCAGATCCTTTTCAGAATTAACTGTTAAACCATTTGTATCCACTCAAGGAGTGAAACTACAAAAATAATGTGAAAAACTTGCTTTCAATAAATGTCTATATCAAGTATATCATATCCGAAACAAAGTTAAGGGGAGGTTACTGCATATAAAAGACACAGCGCATTGGGGCAGGGATCCTTATGATAATTAATCTATTTTTTAATCATAAAAGAATAGAGGAAAATAAAGATCTACAAATATGACTTTTGAAAAAGTATTTTATTATCTTTGATATTATATTATTTTTCAAACCTACGTTATTTGTTACAAAGGGTATATTGTCGAGTGAGTCTGAGGTTGAACTATGCTGAATTCTGCAGAATGTGTGTTAAAGAATGATGATAATGACAATGTGTAAAATAAATCATACGTGTTAGTTATAATTACGTCAGAGTTTTACGTATATCTGAGAATTACATTGCAGGTACCTTTAAATTGCTTAACAATCACCTCAGACCCGGAACTGCTTGAGGTTTAGGCGTCCCCCAGACCCCCGACCTAGGAAAATGTACCTTCTACAATCAATCTAAAAGTACCTGTTGCCTTAGAATATATTGAAACACTATCGAAAGAATGAAGGGGTCAAGAGCTATGATATTCGTAGACCAGTGATATAAGTCTTTTTCTTAGTTATTGGGTCATAACTTGATGATGGTTCAGATGTCCATCATTGAATTGTATATATGCTTACTTGGCATTGGAAACAACAAGAGTGCTGACAGGATTAGCTCAGGAATCTTGTCCTGCCCGTGGGGACCTATGTTCTGGTCTTGCATGGAAATGAACGAGACCTCAACCATGTAACCATATACATACATGTATACGGATTTCATTCATATTGCTATGCAGATAGACGGAGACCAAAATGGGGGAATTATTTGTAATACTACGTTTAAAACTTCTATTCTACTATGCTTGCTGATGTTCGGGTGAATGATGTATGAGAGATGCATACACTTTGTAGATCTCTAAGGTGTTAGTTCATGTCATTTAGCATGCAGCTTGTAAGATAAAGGGCTATAAACGGCTTTGATATTTTTTAAGTTGGCAGGGATCGAATACGCTAAAATAGTTTAATAATTTCGTATGATGAACTACAGAGCCTCGAATGATGACACTTCGTATGCAGGTAACAAAGACCTTTCAAGAGAGTTGATACGAACAACCTTGACCTAAATCCTTGGTCACAGGTGTCAAATGTCATGCAATCTTATACATAAAATCTGATACACCATAAAATCTAGGGTAAACATATTTGACCTGTAACTAACTGTGGTACCTGGCTATCACAAATATTCTAATCAATTGTTTTTATCCACATTTCAGGTCACACAAAGTATTTTACAATTGTCAAATGACAATGTTTAATGAAACCTGATACCTTGAGTAAGGATATAAAAGTTGCCGGGATGAACTTTTTGAACATAAACGATTTTCAATATAATTTTCACTATGGGCTGTAAATTGGGATACTAGAATAATTATTTCACAAAGACGATAATCTATTGTTAATTGAATGATAACAATCTGGGTCCTTTACTATACTGTTATATGAGTAAATAGACCAAACAAACAGAACAGCTGATCAGTAAAGTTATCCTTCAACATGTACAAAACATATATACTGAATAGATTATTAAGATTATTAATACATAAAATATATAGATTTCAGATATAATGCAAATGCAAAATGTATCACACGACAAACAGTATAACAGGAGCATTTCCGCGCCCCAAAAATATACACTTTTACAGTAGAAAATATTGACCAAGAATAAGAAGAAATACGGTGTCAAACACTTCAGACTAAATTGGGTTGTTTTTCCTAATAGATTAAACACTCTGTCAGATATAACAATTTTTGGTTATGGTGCTGTTCCATAGTTATTATTTTCAATATCATTTATTGTTTTTATTGTCTGTTGTGTTGGTACACTTCTCAGGTCATTAGTTTATATCTGTTGTTAAAGTTTATCAAGTGATCCTTACAACTTCCATAAACCTGTCAGTGTCAGTTGTCATGATTACTATATATACACTTTGTAGTTTGTCAAGATGTCACACACTGCTGTACTGTAGTAGTTTGACATCATTAAATTCAAACACTGCCCACAGGACATCTTCACTGTCTACACCAACAGCCTATGTACAGTAGTCATCTGTGTGTATGATCCTGAGGAACTCACCACGCCCACTGGTGATGATACGTCTGTTTTCAGGGTCCGCTATGACAATGTTACTCACACTGCCATACAACACACCACAGGGGTTAAATGGTTCACCTCCTGGCGGTGATGTTGGTTGATATGTATATCGGACTTCACTACCATTTACAAATAGTTCCTTGAAATCTGCGTCCATGACAACAACACATGATTTCCCTTTACCATCAAGTTCACTATACCAGGCAGCAACTACGACATTTTGAGTGAAAGGACACTGAGATACTATGTGGTCCTCCAACTGTTGTATTATGTACCGATATACCTTTTGTTGAACATTTTGAGATGTGTTTGACCATTCCCACAATGACATGGATACTTGCTGTAATACAGATACACCGTAGTTCCTCCCCCCCCCCCCCCCCCACCCCCGGTGCTAAATCGGTGTACTAGTCGTCCTGACACGAGCTCTGTGATGCTGTTTTCCTTGTCACAGACCCACAGTGTATTCGTTATAGGTCATGACAGACCCATGTCTGTGATCCCAGTATTATGTTCAACCTCCTGTATCACTTTTTTCCCAATTCCTGTCCGGAAGAGTTAAGGTGTCACTGTCATAGTCATTGGCCCACACCTGGCCCTCAGTGGTCGTATATACGGCGAGTATATTGAGTTCTTGGTATAAGTGCAAGATATGCCCTTATTTTTCTTTCTGACTTCTGTTGTGAAGGGGATGGTCTTTGTCCATCAGCTGATCCAATTGACCGATCATGAACTCGTAAAGCTTGACCCTGACCTTGGCCTGAGGTGTTAACTTCTCTTAAAGCTTGTTCCATGTGACCCTGAGGATTTTTGTTTGGACTGAAGCTAGCAGTACCCAGGATAGGTTTTACAGGAAGTGTAACTGAAGATTGAATCTCACATCCTGTGTCGTATATTTGTATGTCGGAGCCACGCTGAAGTGCTATCTTACATTCTTGTACTTGTTGTTTTAGCTGAGTACTGTATATTTCCAGGTCCAGTTTGTAGGTTTCAAGTAACGTGGTGTTGTCCTCTTCCATTTGTTGATAGAAAGACAGAGTCTGAGATGTTAGCAGGTCCAAATCCTCTTTTAATTTGTTTGTTTGTGTCTTTAACTTGTGGGAAAGTTTTTCAAAATTGCTAGAATTGTCCTTTAGTTGTTTATAAGTAGTAGTGATGTAATGGTCAACTCTTACCAGGTCAACTGTCTCAGTTTTATCGACGAAGTTTTGAATGTCTCGTTTCTTTTCAGAGGCAATCTCACTAAGGGCACACAAAGGATGACTATTGTGTGCAGTTGATAGACACTTTATACAAGCAAGTTCTTGACACTTTTTACAGTAAAGGTCCAGTTGTCCCCCTTTGTGGTGTAAACAGGTAGTCTGACCTTTGGCACGGAAAGGAATCTGACCTTTGTATAGGGATGTAGCCATTTTTATAAAACAAAATTATGAGTTTGGGATTATTGACTTTAGAAAGTTGATCTCACAGTGAAGCAGTTTGTTGTATAGCTGTTTAAAAAAGTTTGTCTCTACATCAGGAAAAAAAGTATTCTCAAAATCCTTAGTGTCTACTAATACTCTTTGTTTCACTAAATCCACTTCACTATACACATCCATCGAATCCAATGATATCACAACAACATGATAGAAGTTCTCTGTTATAAGTTAACGTCTTGGTAGATCTATTAAAATGTGTTATTCACATAACATATTTACCCGGCCAGAAGGTTGGTGTTTTATGATCTACCCGCCCAGACAGCACTATGACAACACAATCTAGCCATATATGAGTGTGTATTGATCTCCGTATCCTGACGTAATGGTGTAATTAGCTACCTGGCTATCTATAGGGGAGGTGTATCATAGGGGATTTAATAGATCAGTGTGTAGCAGTGCATGAAATAGTTCCTTGTTGTGCGACGAAGATCTGTAGAAATGATCAGCTGACAGCATGTAAAATCTATGTTTACATAAAGTATGTTAGCAGCCGAGACTTTGCCATGGCCGTGGATTGTTTAAATTCACATTTACTGTGGAATACATTAACATTTCTGATTATAGATACTAATTAAACGGTATGAACGATAAGTTGTTTTATTTGTGTGTCGGCCTATTATAGTTGTGTGTCGGCCTATTATAGTTGTGAGTCGGCCTATTATAGTTGTGTGTCGGCCTATTATAGTTGTGTGTTGGCCTATTATAGTTGTGTGTTGGCCTATTATAGTTGTGTGTTGGCCTATTATAGTTGTGTGTCGGCCTATTATAGTTGTGTGTCGGCCTATTATAGTTGTGTGTCGGCCTATTATAGTTGTGTGTCGGCCTATTATAGTTGTGTGTCGGCCTATTATAGTTGTGTGTCGGCCTATTATAGTTGTGTGTCGGCCTATTATAGTTGTGTGTCGGCCTATTATAGTTGTGTGTCGGCCTATTATAGTTGTGTGTCGGCCTATTATAGTTGTGTGTCGGCCTATTATAGTTGTGTGTCGGCCTATTATAGATGTGTGCCGGCCTATTATAGTTGTGTGTCGGCCTATTATAGTTGTGTGTTGGTGTGTCGGCCTATTACAGTTGTGTGTTGGCCTATTATAGTTGTGTGTCGGCCTATTATAGTTGTGTTTCGGCCTATTATAGTTTTGTGTCGGCCTATTATAGTTGTGTGTCGGCCTATTATAGTTGTGTGTGTCGGCCTATTATAGTTGTGTGTCGGCCTATTATAGTTGTTCGTCGGCCTATTTCACCTTTACTGTAGTTCAGTATCACTCTGTATCAGTTAAATCACATTGAGTGTTGACAAATATACACAGCACCAAGTTAATTATCAAAAAACATTTAAAATTAATCATTATATTTATATTTATGCATAACTTCATTATGATATTAACCTTACTGTAACATATAAAATTAAGTGTATATCTGACATCAGATNGATTAATCAAAACAGATGTAATCAATTTTAATTCATATTTGCCGAAACAACACATGTGGTACAAAATCAAGTTGAAATTAATACATGGACTTTAACAAGTGTTGTATTTCTGTTTGAATTACCTTTTAACATCATTGCCATTTTAAACCGACCTATTAATAAGTATAAGGGTACATGTCCGATATGCTTCGTGACGTGGCCTATTTTCATCACAGTTTAACCATAAGTCAATAAGTCAAATTAACTATAATAACCACTAAGAACAAATTCGCTAAAGTCTGCTTAAAGGTCATGGCGGGACCAGAACATATTTAATTGATAACCACGTGGCGATGTGGAGGGACCAGAACATATTTAATTGATAACCACGTGGCGATGTGGAGGGACCAGGACAGATTTAATTGATAACCACGTGGCGATGTGGAGGGACCAGAACAGATTTTGTAAATACCACGTGGCGATGTGGAGAGACAAGAACAGATTTAGTTGATACCACGTGGCGATGTGGAGGGACCAGAACAGATTTTGTTGATACAACGTGGCGATGTGGAGGGACCAGAACAGAGTATGTTGATATTCACGTGGCGATGTGGAGGGACCAGAATAGATTTTGTTAATACCACGTGGCGTTGTGGAGAGACCAGAACAGATTATGTTGATATTCACGTGGCGATGTGGAGGAACCAGAACAGATTATGTTGATATTCACGTGGCGATGTGGAGGGACCAGAATAGATTTTGTTAATACCACGTGGCGTTGTGGAGGGACCAGAACAGATTTTGTTAATACCACGTGGCGATGTAGAGGGACAAGAACAAATTTAGTTGATACCACGTTGCGATATGGCGGGACCAGAACAGATTATGTTGATATTCACGTGGCGATGTGGAGGGACCAGAACACATTTTGTTGATATTCACGTGACTATGTAGAGGGACCAGAACAGAGTATGTTGATATTCACGTGGCGATGTGGAGGGACCAGAACAGATTTTGTGAATACAACGTGGCGATGTGGAGGGACCAGAACAGATTTTGTTAATACCACGTGGCGGTTCGGAGGGACCAGAACAGATTTTGTTAATACCGCGTGGCGATGTGGATAGACAAGAACAGATTTTGTTGATATCACGTGGCTGTGCGGAGGGACCAGAACAGATTTTGTTAATACCACGTGGCGATGTGGAGGGACCAGAACAGATTTTGTTAATACCGCGTGGCGATGTGGAGGGACCAGAACAGATTTTGTTGACGTCATGTGGCGGTTTGGAGGGACCAGAACAGACTTTGTTGGCGCACAAAAATTAGGCATGAACACAGAATCCATGCTTGAGCATGATAACAGTTTCATGAATATGGGCCCAGGTTCTTATTTCGGTTCAAGTGTTACCGGTGTCTCTGATTGGAGTCGAAGCCAGGACAAAAAATTACCTGACCAGTCAGACGCGTAGCTGCTTTGTAAACAAATAACTAGTTGCAAGCACATCAACAATCCCCAGATATACACTAAACATTGTGTTTATCATGTGTGGTCCGAATAATAAAAAAATGTGTGTACGGTTTAAAAGTAACATTATATATATATAGTATGACGTTTTCTGTCCATTAAAATAGCCATAGTTTTGAATAACGACCGTCAACAATCGGTTTTGCGTATTCGGAATCTAGGATAGACAGTAATGGGTGACAATTTTATCATAAGTAATTTTATAGTGAAGATATTTTTCTGTCATATCAATAACGATAACAATTCATCCACATTTTTGTTTGTTTCAGAAATTATAAAACGCAATTACAAGATACAAGATACAAGAAACTTTATTTAGTGTCGTATATGGCATAACATTGATCATTAGCTCTGTGGAGCTATTTTTATAACAAACATAAATATAAAAACAGAGTAATAACAAGGTAAAAGGCATGCTAGTAGAAAAGGAAGGATTTTGCAGCAAAACTATACATTGAACTACTAAAATAATCAGAAAACAGTTTGATGATAGCACATGCATGTTAAAGGCAGGAACAGTACTAATTATAACATAAGCATAAATCATAAGCATAAAACCTATAAAAACCTGTCAGATTTAGCAAGCACATATTTCATATATATCACAGTTGGTTAATACGGTACTTTATATTGGAAAATGATGGAATAAAATACTCAGACAGATTAAAGTAAAGTAAGAAGCAAAATAAAAGCAAAAATATCCAATAAAAATGGGGGATCAATAAGATGAAAGTCACGAACATATAGAACACTGGCAGAGGTCACCTTCCCAGGTGTGCAACAACCAAAAACAAATGCAAACGGACAAGATAGTACCACAAAGCTTCAAGATTTGAATAAAATATCCGGGGAGGGGGGAGGGGGGAGGGGCTATCCTAGGTACATCGATCGTTTACAGTCCAGCAAGCTAATATAAGCGCCTGTCAGCCAGTTCGCTACCAAAAGAGCTAAAGGGAAACAACCCATGCCACATCAATGACTAGTAAGCGACTAGATCGTTCGCCATTGTGACAGGTACATGTATATCCTTTGTGATAAGGTCATTCAGATATAAAATAATGAAGGCTATTAGAAGGTTCAAACTCAAGATATTTGGGACGCCGGGTCACGCATTCATGTTGAATTATAATATGTGATAAGGCAACGAAATGTCAAATCAAATTAATCGCATCAATTGAAATTTAAATATAATATGATAATTGTTTATATCGTGGTCATTCTGATAGTGATATAGCAGAAAATTGTTTGATACCCTAGTTTCACTTGATCTACCGTGTCAGAAGATCAAACTAAACGCTAATATATCCGTGTCACGTTAGGTGATAATGGTACATTTGTATTTAGATTTGACAGCTTGAGATAAAAATATCTTTAACGATATCAAATATTTAAAGTGACGGAAATGTACTGAGGTAAATATTTTATGGAGCTGATATTATCATAATTATTAAAAACATAAACACAAAACATCAATGTTCTCGGACTAAGAATGATCACCTTCAATATCATATATACACACATACTAGTGAATCTTTAAACAGCCAAGAAGGCCGGAGTTCGATTTCCCGATCGGACGCGAACAGGTACTTCTTATAATAAAATAATTTCCCGATCGGACGCGAACAGGTACTTAATATAATAAAATAACGTTTCATCTATTTCTAAATTTGATATTCGTGTAATAAGCACAATAAGTCAGTAAATTAATAGTATATTTTTCACTGTTGTTTGTAAGTAACTACCATTAATAACCGTAACAAATAAAATCTCCACAGTCTAATGTCGTCCGCCATAAATGTTGGTACTTACACCACCCATACAAGTCGGGGATTGAGACATCAATTCGCCCGCTATTACCCACTTCATGTTTTAAGGTGCGACTAAAGCGGGGCTGCTCTCTCTTCTTTCAGACTACCTTTGTTTCCCGGCGCGGTTGTAGACAGCAAGACCTCGCTTGTTTCCCGGCGCCGTTGTAGACAATTGCAAGACCTCGCTTGTTTCCCGGCGCCGTTGTAGACAAGACCTCGCTTGTTTCCCGGCGCCGTTGTAGACAAGACCTCGCTTGTTTCCCGGCGCCGTTGTAGACAAGACCTCGCTTGTTTCCCGGCGCCGTTGTAGACAAGACCTCGCTTGTTTCCCGGCGCCGTTGTAGACAAGACCTCGCTTGTTTCCCGGCGCCGTTGTAGACAAGACCTCGCTTGTTTCCCGGCGCCGTTGTAGACAAGACCTCGCTTGTTTCCCGGCGCCGTTGTAGACAAGACCTCGCTTGTTTCCCGGCGCCGTTGTAGACAAGACCTCGCTTGTTTCCCGGCGCCGTTGTAGACAAGACCTCGCTTGTTTCCCGGCGCCGTTGTAGACAAGACCTCGCTTGAACGTTTACCCAAGGGAAGAATGTCGCAAGCATATCACTACAGTGGTAATTTTTATTGATTTAGATATGCGTTAAATAAAAAAATGCCTGTATCTTTGATTGCTGACACCTAACCGAGACAACCCGAAATCCTTAAAACTACGCAAAGCCTTCAACTTAAAATAGTCGTCGGTAAAGACAGATTATCTTGTTGTGACTGGTGGAGAGTAATGCTACGTGTCCAGTTATGACCATTGTAGTAATATGGAACTTTAACGTATCCTTGAAATTCCGAAGGGTTCACTCACTTACGTTCTCTGCACCTAGAATTATGTCACGACGAAATTGAAGGAACGCGGTTAGCTAATTGATTGGATTCAGATCAGTAAAAACTGTAACAGTTAAGGAATTCGAGGGGAAGATGCGGTAAAACCTGGGGACCAGCTCACTACATTTTTGTAGTTCAGCAAATTGGTGACCGCCCGCAAGTTACAAAACTGACCACTCGCTAGGCTGATGCCTATCCTTTGAAAAAAGTCAGTTAATCTAACCGTTTACAAAGGATCAAATCAGTCTACTTGTATAATCCACAAGGAGACGCAAACAGAGTGTGTGATTCCCGGGGTACAAAGAACGTAAGGGAGCGTAACTCCTGTGTGCCCGGGGTTCAAAGAACGTAACGGAGCGTAACTCCTGTGTTCCCGGGGTACAAAGAACGTAAGGGAGCGTAACTCCTGTGTTCCTGGGGTACAAAGAACGTAAGGGAGCGTAACTCCTGTGTGCCCGGGGTTCAAAGAACGTAAGGGAGCGTAACTCCTGTGTTCCCGGGGGACAAAGAACGTAAGGGAGCGTAACTACTGTGTTCCTGGGGTACAAAGAACGTAGGGAGCGTAACTCCTGTGTGCCCGGGGGTCAAAGAACGTAAGGGAGCGTAACTCCGGTGTTCCCGGGGTACAAAGAACGTAAGGGGGCGTAACTCCTGTGTGCCCGGGGTACAAAGAACGTAAGGGAGCGTAGCTCCTGTGTTCCCGGGGTACAAAGAACGTAAGGGAGCGTAGCTCCTGTGTTCCCGGGGTACAAAGAACGCAAGGGAGCGTAACTCCTGTGTTCCCGGGGGACAAAGAACGTAAGGGAGCGTAACTACTGTGTTCCTGGGGTACAAAGAACGTAAGGGAGCGTATCTCCTGTGTTCCCGGGGTACAAAGAACGTAAGGGAGCGTACCTCCTGTGTTCCCGGGGTACAAAGAACGAAAGGGAGCGTAACTCCTGTGTTCCCAGGGGACAAAGAACGTAAGGGAGCGTAACTACTGTGTTCCTGGGGTACAAAGAACGTAGGGAGCGTAACTCCTGTGTGCCCGGGGGTCAAAGAACGTAAGGGAGCGTAACTCCTGTGTTCCCAGGGTACAAAGAACGTAAGGGAGCGTAACTCCTGTGTTCCTGGGGTACAAAGAACGTAAGGGAGCGTACTTTATTCCCGGGGTGCAAAGAACGTAAGGGAGCGTAACTCCTGTGATTCCCGGGGTGCAAAGAACGTAAGGGAGCGTAACTCCTGTGTTCCCGTGGTGCAAAGAACGTAAGGGAGCGTAACTCCTGTGTTCCCGGGGTACAAAGAACGTAAGGGAGCGTAACTCTTGTGATTTCCGGAGGAGCGTGACTTAAAGGGGCTCCATCATTCATGGACAGCGTCTTCATATGACCTTAGTTTATGTGAGGACGTTAAACTCCAACCACACAAACAAACAAAACCAGTTGCAAAGTTACCTTTCAATCCATGAATAACACCATTAGCTATTTAGACAAAAACTCATATTTTGTGAAAATAGAGCTAGTGTGTCATTACGGGCCCTCGAAATAAACCTTCATCGTATGGTATTACTGTTTTAACCATAAGATGTTTAGAAATTACATTTAAGATAGACAGCAAAATAATATTTATTGGTGAAATATTTTCTTATAGCAAACTTTTGAAAGCGGGAGTACCATAAGGATCAGTGTTAGGGCCATTACTGTTATAATCGTCATAAACAACATTACAGACACGTTTATTAATGTTCCTCGGCTGGTTACTGATAGCAGGTCGTCTATAGTATACCGCTCTGTGTTATTGTAGATAATTCAAAGATTATGAATAATGACTTATAATGTTTGCGGGAGTTGTCTATAAAAGTGGTGTATTACATTAACCGAAAAAACCACCTTTAGAACTTGTAAAAATCCATCGCTACTGATAGACCCTCTTCATGAGTTAAATTGGGATATTGAAAATATATACATTACTGCTTTAAAAAGGAAAAAGACATTAAAGCAACTAACACGTTATCTGGATAAAACAACTTTACCGTAAATATCACATACTCGAGCTTTACAAACTTTACCGTAAATATCAGCTACTCGAGGTTTACAAACTTTACCGTAAAAAATCACCTACTCGAGCTTTACAAACTTTGCCGTAAATATCACCTACACGAGCTTTACAAACTTTACCGTAAATATCACATACTCGAGCTTTTCAAACTTTACCGTAAATATCACCTACTCGAGCTTTACAAACTTCACCGTACACATCACCTACTCGAGCTTTACAAACATTATCGTAAATATCACATACTCGAGCTTTACAAACTTTACCGTAAAGATCACATACTCGAGCTTTACAAACTTTACCGTAAATATCACCTACTCGAGCTTTACAAACTTTACTGTAAATATCACCTACTCGAGCTTTACAAACTTTACCGTAAATATCACATACTCGAATTTTACAAACTTTAGAATTGCTAATATGAGTATGGGGTATTTGTGTTAAATCCGTATGGAAAATATACAGAAACTTGTACGGGTTTACCTTCATATTCCAGCAGAGAATCTTTACAATAAGTGAAAAGACAGTGAGACAAAAGTTCACTTTTGAACAAAATGCAGCCAGCTTACAATAACGCCTATATTATCTGTATTCAAAAACTTGTTTCACTGATCTTAGAAAATAACCACAAAGAAATAGTGAAAAAGATCTGCACTTCTATTTTGTAGAGTATCACGATTCAAGTAGTCTTTTAATCAGCAATTTTGAAATATATGGGAACATCTCAAAGCAAATATAAAAATAGTTTTATTCTATCTGTTAAGTTAAAAAAAGCAACAACTCAAATGTCACCTAGTTCAAACCGTCTGAAGACTTATATTGGTTGCACTGCGTTAAAAATAGATTCCATGTTTTTGAAAGTCTCCCATGCTAGTGCGGAAAGTCACGTAAGACGCGTATCACTTTTGTATGCGTCCATTATATGTGGATGCAAGAGTGAAAATGTTTGGTAAACTAAAAACGCATAATATAATCAATTTGGAAGTATTAAATTTTGATAAGGAAGTTTCCGAGTGAGAGACAAAATGTTTTTTGTTCAGGCCCACATAAAAGTAAACGATTTTAAACATGTATCTATAAATAAACATGTATCTATAAATAAACATGTATCTATAAATAAACATGTATCTATAAATAAACATGTATCTATAAATAAACATGTATCTATAAATAAACATGTATCTATAAATAAACATGTATCTATAAATAAACATGTATCTATAAATAAACATGTATCTATAAATAAACATGTATCTATAAATAAACATGTATCTATAAATAAACATGTATCTATAAATAAACATGTATCTATAAATAAACATGTATCTATAAATAAGAAATAAACTGAACGAACAGATTCCTCAATCTTCCTCCATCTCTGTTGTCTTTGTCTGTCGCTTCTCCCTCTCACACACATTTTCTCCCATTCTCCCTCTATTTCAAACACCTTTTTCTAACTTAATCATTCAGAGAAGTTTATTTCGTGTTTACAAACGTTCATCTTAATTTCGTCGAAATATTAATATGTATAGTTGCTATAATAATCAATCAATCGATCAATCAATATTTTAGTATAGTGTCACTCATCATTAAATTCACAAACAATCATTCATAAAATATCATATACAGCGAGTTTATAAAAGATGCCCAGCCGATATCGGCTTATGAGACACTTATAACTATTTATATGTACATCATCTGTAAATTGAAAGTGAAGACCTAGCATGTATGCATATAAAATATCCTCATAGAGTATTACATGTCAAAACTGATAGAATAGTAGAATCACATATCTTTCTTCATCACATTACAGTTAAATCAATATTGCGATACATTATAATTTATAATTGTATATTTACACATTTAAAAGCGACCGCCTCCGTCTCATCATAAAATAAATTGTTTTAGAAAGTGAAATTGAAGCGCATTATCCTGCAATAAATAAAACAACTTTTCAGTTGAAGTAAGTTCATTAAAATAACTAAAGGAGTTCACTGTGTTTTTGAATAGAGCATATCTGATAACACTATACACAGGACAGTCACAAAGGAAATGAGACTCATCTTCCACTATATTTTAAGCAAAAAGGGCATTACTTTGCTCTACTGACAAGTTACTGTAACGTCCAGTTTCCAACATTAAGGGGAGACAACCGAGTCTGAGTTTAGCGAGGTGGCTCCGACAGTGACGTGGTAGAACTGACGTTATATAATGTTCCGTTAACTTGTCCTTTTGATATCTTCTGTATGTTCTTAGTTTACTGCTTGAAATTTTGTCGTTCCATAATTTCGAGAACCAACGTGTTTCGTCATTCCTGTTAATGGACCCGGTAATTATACCAGAGACGTATGTTACAGAGATTGGCAACTTGCTCTTGGCCTTACCATTGGTCACTGGTAACCGGATGTCATTTCGCGAGTTACGCTTCACCTGCGCCATATTGCATATACGGTTCGCTGCATTAAATAATCATTTTCTGTTCAAAACATAATTATGCCATGAGAAAACATTGAAAATCAACGTAATATTAAACCCGTAGCTAGCTGAGATTTCCATGCGGTTTGGGAGTGCTACATTGAATGTAAACTTAAATTATTAAGTTTAGAAAACACCAAACATCGAAAGATTGCACATCGTGGCTGTGTTTACATATCGGGAATGATTCTGGCTTCAGGAGAACACGAACTTCGTTTTTGTTCTTTAGACAATTTCAAAAAGGTTTTTTAGAAATTAATTATTAGTTAATATTTCTAACCAGGAAATTAAAATGAGGTTGTTACAATACTTGCAAAGTTTCATAATTTAGCTATGAACATACAGTTTTTCTGAGTAAACAAGTTAAAATGGCGGCTTTGATGTGTGAGGGTTATTTCTATCATGACAAATTAGAATACGAGCTCCGTTTTTGTTCTTTAGTCAATTTTAAAAAAGTCTTCAGAAATTACTTATTTTATGATATTTCTAACCAGGAAATTAAAATGAGGTTGTTACAATACTTGCAAAGTTTCATAATTTAGCAATGAAAATACAGGTTTTTAAGAATAAACAAGTTAAAATAGCGGCTTTGACGTGTGAGGATTTTTTTCTTTCTTAACACATTAAAACACGAACTCCTTTCTAATTCATTATTTAATTTCAAAAACATATGCAGATATTTATTCAAACATAAAATTTCTAGACAGCTTTTTCAAATAAGGTTTTTACAATACTTGCAAAGTTTGATAATTGAGCCCTGAAAAAACCGGCGGCTGTGATGTGCGATGGAATTCCTTTCATAACACCGGCACTCCTCTCTCGTTCGTTAATTTATTTCAAAAACGTATTCAGATATTACATTATATTTCTAACAAGCTTCTTTATATGAGTCATATATCTAGGATATGTGACATGTTGACACGAACTAACGAATACACGATCGAATTATCATAGGTAACTCACTGACCAGACTATCGTCACCAGGATCGATAAGCTGTCAAAACAAACACTCATGCCGCAACCCAAGTCTCGCAGCGTTTCTCAGGGATGCATGTTTTTGCGAGATCTGCGTGAGTTGCCAATCTCTGTATTATACGTCTCTGATTATACGTAGTTTGGTTTTAACAGATACGCGAGTGTTAAGTATATTTGATACCTATAATAATAATCATAGCGAGTTGTAAAATAACTTGAGGAGAAGGCTTTAACGATGTTGTCAAAACTTATGTTCGCGATTCTATTGCTGTATTTAAAACCAATTGAATAGCTAAAATCAACAATCAAGTAATCCCAGCTAGGATATTTTTACTGGCTTCTCAGAGTAGAAATCTTTTGCGAAAAAGGTACGCGTCACAGTATGGTACCGTTTATCCTTAAGCTTGTGTACTTATATATATAATTAGTCTGTACAGGTGTGTTACACAGGTAGCTCACCACACAGACCGACCAGGTAGCCCAGACTTCAATGTAAACCGATTACTGATGTTCATTCTTCCAAAATGATTTAAATATTATGAACATAGAAATATCATAAACATCTGCTTCAAACAAGAAATTGAAAATCGATTAATAAATATGTTATGATTGATAGTGGGGTTTTTTTTCAAAAAAGAGGGAGGGGGCGGAAAACTAATTAATTTTCGTATTAAATCGGTCAACCTTGACCCCCGGAATGGAGTGTATACGTTCATGTGTACAGGTAACACTTTGCTACATTTCACATATAACCGGCTTTGTACCAGGAGCTCATTGGTTAATCCTCCTACCCTTAATCCAGAATGAGTAGTGATTCCATCAAAGAAAAGTAGAGTCCATTTCTAGAGCGAGGGTGGACATGTAAAGTGTCATGTTGTTAAGTTTATCGCATGTTTGAAGAGGATCGATTAGGACTTAGTGGCTATATTTATCGCAGATAAATACCGATTTGAACAACAGTTTTGACCAGCGGTAAGTCCTTATTTAGACAACCGTGGAGATATTGACGCAGCGGACTTGAAATTGACTGTCCGGCAGATGGGAGCCACACGAAACCACCAGTAAACAAACTGACCACTGATGTAAAACAACTGACCGTAGCATGGTATGTACATTATATATCATTGTGAAACAATTGCTTCTATACCACTTATTACGTCTTTGGTTGCTGATACAGCGGTCAGTTTTCAATGTCCCGTACCTCATATTGACGTTTTGTGGCCGTATTTACCTATGTTTTATCAGAGACGGTCAGTTATCAATGTCCCGTACCTTATATTGACATTTTAGGGCCGTATTTACTTATGTTTTATCAGAGACGGTCAGTTTTCAATGTCCCGTACCTCATATTGACGTTTTAGGGCCGTATTTATGTTTTACTACTGACAAAAAAAAAAAATCACATTAATCACTCTTGTTGACCCGGATGGAAACGTGTAGTGTAGGGTCTCAATGTAGGAGGAAACCAGAGTACCCGGATGGTAGGAGGAAACCAGAGTACCTGGATGTAAGCGTGTAGTGTAGGGTCTTACTGTAGGAGGAAACCAGAGTACCTGGATTGTTGGAGAAAACCAGAGTACCCGGATGTAAGCGTGTAGTGTAGGTCTCAATGAAGGAGGAAAACAGAGTACCCGGATGGTAAGAGGAAACCAGAGTACCTGGATGTAAGCGTGTAGTGTAGGGTCTCAATGAAGGAGGAAAACAGAGTACCCGGATGGTAAGAGGAAACCAGAGTACCCGGATGTAAGCGTGTAGTGTAGGGTCTTAATGTAGGAGGAAACCAGAGTACCCGGATGGTAAGAGGAAACCAGAGTACCCGGATGGTAGGAGGAAACCAGAGTACCTGGATGTAAGCGTGTAGTGTAGGGTCTTAATGTAGGAGGAAACCAGAGTACCCGGATGGTAAGAGGAAACCAGAGTACCCGGATGGTAGGAGGAAACCAGAGTACCTGGATGTAAGCGTGTAGTGTAGGGTCTTAATGTAGGAGGAAACCAGAGTACCCGGATGGTAAGAGGAAACCAGAGTACCCGGATGGTAGGAGGAAACCAGAGTACCCGGATAGTAGGAGGAAACCAGAGTACCTGGATGTAAGCGTGTAGTGTAGGGTCTTAATGTAGGAGGAAACCAGAGTACCCGGATGGTAAGAGGAAACCAGAGTACCCGGATGGTAGGAGGAAACCAGAGTACCCGGATAGTAGGAGGAAACCAGAGTACCTGGATGTAAGCGTGTAGTGTAGGGTCTTAATGTAGGAGGAAACCAGAGTACCCGGATGGTAAGAGGAAACCAGAGTACCCGGATGGTAGGAGGAAACCAGAGTACCCGGATAGTAGGAGGAAACCAGAGTACCTGGATGTAAGCGTGTAGTGTAGGGTCTTAATGTAGGAGGAAAACAGAGTACCCGGATGGTAAGAGGAAACCAGAGTACCCGGATGGTAGGAGGAAACCAGAATACCTGGATGTAAGCGTGTAGTGTAGGGTCTTAATGTAGGAGGAAACCAGAGTACCCGGATGGTAAGAGGAAACCAGAGTACCCGGATGGTAGGAGGAAACCAGAGTACCCGGATAGTAGGAGGAAACCAGAGTACCTGGATGTAAGCGTGTAGTGTAGGGTCTTAATGTAGGAGGAAAACAGAGTACCCGGATGGTAAGAGGAAACCAGAGTACCCGGATGGTAGGAGGAAAACAGAGTACCCGGATAGTAGGAGGAAACCAGAGTACCTGGATGTAAGCGTGTAGTGTAGGGTCTTAATGTAGGAGGAAAACAGAGTACCCGGATGGTAAGAGGAAACCAGAGTACCCGGATGGTAGGAGGAAACCAGAGTACCTGGATGTAAGCGTGTAGTGTAGGGTCTTAATGTAGGAGGAAACCAGAGTACCCGGATGGTAAGAGGAAACCAGAGTACCCGGATGGTAGGAGGAAACCAGAGTACCCGGATGGTAGGAGGAAACCAGAGTACCTGGATGTAAGCGTGTAGTGTAGGGTCTTAATGTAGGAGGAAAACAGAGTACCCGGATGGTAAGAGGAAACCAGAGTACCCGGATGGTAGGAGGAAACCAGAGTACCTGGATGTAAGCGTGTAGTGTAGGGTCTTAATGTAGGAGGAAACCAGAGTACCCGGATGGTAAGAGGAAACCAGAGTACCCGGATGGTAGGAGGAAACCAGAGTACCTGGATGTAAGCGTGTAGTGTAGGGTCTTAATGTAGGAGGAAACCAGAGTACCCGGATGGTAAGAGGAAACCAGAGTACCCGGATGGTAGGAGGAAACCAGAGTACCTGGATGTAAGCGTGTAGTGTAGGGTCTTAATGTAGGAGGAAACCAGAGTACCCGGATGGTAAGAGGAAACCAGAGTACCCGGATGGTAGGAGGAAACCAGAGTACCCGGATAGTAGGAGGAAACCAGAGTACCTGGATGTAAGCGTGTAGTGTAGGGTCTTAATGTAGGAGGAAAACAGAGTACCCGGATGGTAAGAGGAAACCAGAGTACCCGGATGGTAGGAGGAAACCAGAATACCTGAATGTAAGCGTGTAGTGTAGGGTCTTAATGTAGGAGGAAACCAGAGTACCCGGATGGTAGGAGGAAACAAGAGTACACGGATGGAAGCGAGCAGTCAAGGGTCTTACTGTAGGAGGAAACCAGAGTACCCGGATGGAAGCGAGCAGTGTATGGTATTAATGTTGGAGGAAACCAGAGTACCTGGATGTTAGGAGGAAACCCGAGTACCTGGATGGTAGGAGGAAACCAGAGTACCCGGATGGAAGCGAGCAGTCCAGCGTCTTAATGTAGAAGGAAACCAGAGTACCTGGATGTTAGGAGGAAACCCGAGTACCCGGATGGTAGGAGGAAACCAGAGTACCCGGATGGTAAGAGGAAATCAGAATACCCGGATTATAGGAGGAAACCAGAGTACCCGGATGGTAGGAGGAAACAAGAGTACCCGGATAGTAGGAAGGAAACCAGAGTACCCGGATGGTAGGAGGAAACGAGAGTACCCGGATGGTAGGAGGAAACCAGAGTACCCGGATGGTAGGAGGAAACAAGAGTACCCGGATAGTAGGAAGGAAACCAGAGTACCCGGATGGTAGGAGAAAACCAGATAAATTGTAAACTTGATCAAACAATGACCCTATGGTAAATCAACTGGTTGCTTGTTCAGGTTTTAGATTTGCATAAATCAGATTTGGAAAAGCAAAGATCAATATAAACAAAAATATACTATACAACTTTTATAAAATGTATATTATCGGATTTTTAATCAAAATATTTCTTCCACGAGTTACCATAATTTTCGCAATGAATACTGGCTTTAAAATACAAAAGTACACCAAAATCGTGTCTCCGTGTTATAGTCACCTAATTGTCACCCGGGGAATTAGTTCATTGTAAAACCTACAGTTGTAAGCAGGGATCTGTTGCATGTCTTTCGTAGTAAAGATTAAAGAGAATATAATTATGTTAAACACGTTTAATATATGTTATTGATTTAGATCTACATATATTGACTCAAAAAATTACGAACGTGTTTTTTAATCGGGGATTTGTCACAAGTGACTACAACTTATACAAGTTATCTCCCATATGTGTATAGTCTTACCTTTGACCTGCTGACATTTAGATAGGTACAATCATTACTATATGATACGTAAACGCACGATGTGGAATGATTTACTTTTAAATCAAATTCAAATCCTACATCGACAACACGGACACACCATACAACTACGGACCTTCCGTAAGGAGCGTATCCGGAATTGATCAATCCGAAAAATATGATAATTATGCCATACCGTTAGGTAGACCATGAATGTGAAAAGAGCGTAGAAAGGTCAATATGTTATACAATGTTGTATTTATGCTAAATGGAACAGACATCAAGAACACGACTTTTGAAATTGACGTGCTCATTTTAAGGGCATGCAATGAGATTTAGGATGAGTAAATTGACGTGCTCATTTTAAGGGCATGCAATGAGATTTAGGATGAGTAAATTGACGTGCTCATTTTAAGGGCATGCAATGAGATTTAGGATGAGTAAATTGACGTGCTCATTTTAAGGGCATGCAATGAGATTTAGGATGAGTAAATTGACGTGCTCATTTTAAGGGCATGCAATGAGATTTAGGATGAGTAAATTGACGTGCTCATTTTAAGGGCATGCAATGAGATTTAGGATGAGTAAATTGACGTGCTCATTTTAAGGGCATACAATGAGATTTAGGATGAATAAATTGATATGTTCATTTTAAGGGCAGACAATGAGATTTAGGATGAGTAAATTGTCCATGCCTTATTTCTAATCAAATTCTCTCCTTGTATCAAAAAGTATCTGTCGCAAATCTGTGTCTGGAGACGACGGGTTCACCATCCATTTAAAAAAATGTAAATATGTTTGTATGTCCACAGTAGCGCACAGCTAATGAATGATAATAAACTGCGTCTGACATGAAGTGTACACATTGATCTCTGACTATGTCATCTTTCTCTGCTCTGTAATCCACCAAGTCGACGCCTCCCTGCTTCCCGTCGTCATAGCTGTCAGCGTCCAAGTTTCTTCTTTCTCTCTCACCCCTCTGTAATCCACCAAGTCGACGCCTCCCTGTTCCCCGTCGTCATAGCTGTCAGCGTTCTAGTTTCTTCTTTCTCTCTCATCCCTCTGTAATCCACCAAGTCGACGCCTCCCTGTTCCCCGTCGTCATAGCTGTCAGCGTCCTGGTTTCTTCTTTCTCTCTCACCCCTCCGTAATCCACCAAGGCGACGCCTCCCTGCTTCCCGTCGTCATAGCTGTGAGCGTTCTAGTTTCTTCTTTCTCTCTCATCCCTCTGTAATCCACCACGTCGACGCCTCCCAGCAGCTTCCCGTCGTAATAGCTGTCAGCGTCCTGGTTTCTTCTTTCTCTCTCACCCCTCCGTAATCCACCAAGTCGACGCCTCCCTGTTCCCCGTCGTCATAGCTGTCAGCGTCCTGGTTTCTTCTTTCTCTCTCACTCCTTCTAGCACCAGATTCCCTTTCTCTGTGTAGCCGGACAACTCGTTCACTTTTTACACTTTAAACTTTTTTGTGCGTATGCTGCTTCACTGGTCATATGTCCGATGAAGGTGACAGAGTACATACCGTACTAGTCATCGACACGCCACATAGACGCTCTGATCGGTTGTGTAACAAGGCATGATCCAAAGTGGGAGTTGAGAGATTTTTGTTAGAGGCACGATGGCATATGGAAGTTCATCAAATACATTTACAGACTCGCCTTGTATCTATCTTATTTAAAACAGCTGCGAAATATTTTGAGTGATATTATTATCAATTGATCATATTTCCTGATATCTATAGTTACAGGTGAACAAACAGTCATGGCTAGTTTAAATGACCCGGATGTAGACCAGGACAACGAGGCTCCGGAATTACCGCCACTTAGCGGGTTTACAACACAGCCGAACCCTAGGAAAAAATTTAGTCTTAAGCCAGAGGATGGGGAAAAACCGTCCAGGTCTTTGACGGGCGATGAGTTGGCAGGTAAAAATTCTTTCCAAAAGGTACATGGTACCTGACTGAAAAACATATCGTAGTTTTTCTACTCCCCGCTAGGCTTTTCCTCAAAACTGCAATTCAATGAGCAGCACTTAGTGGAGAGAACTGGTACAAGGAAACGTAATCAAGTCTTACTATGATAAAGTACTGTTTAGTTACAATTTTTCAATTGATAATATATGATCACAAACTAATACCATACCAAATTGGACTTTTGTCAGTCGCCAGTGGCGACTGTAAGCTTGTATAGTTATATTTTCTTACCGATCATAGATCATGGGTTGTGATATAGACGAAAATGATGACGTCATCACTTTGAGTGTTGTTAACATTTCAGAGATCCGCAGATCATTCTCGATTATAGACGCGAATGGTGACGGGAAGATAACTTTGGAGGAACTAAAGAGTGCCGCCTACTGTCTGGGCATGAACCCCACAGAGGAGGAGGCCCGCGAAATGCTGGAAGAGGCCGACCTCGACGGTAGGAGGGGAGAGAAGGGGAGAGGGGCGGGAACTGACGTCACGGTTATATCAAACTATGTTATAATTAGGGCTGCAACGATATGCATACCTCATGATACGATGCTTACGATACGGTACGTATCACGATACACGTATCCGATCAGAAGGTCAACTTAATAATGATTGAGTGCCGGATTTTACAGACATTTGTTATATACTTAATCATATGCGTATAATAAATCCTGTCAAAATGTATTTGTGTATGATTTTTAGTACAGTGGGCCACACCTTCACTACAGAATTCCAAAACAATAAGTAAGCTCCTAAACAGAATATTGATACTTTCATTACCCTTTGTGTATCGCGATACAGGCAAACAAAACAATTCGAAACGATACATAAGAAAGTATCACGATACGATACGGTACGATATATCGTTGCAGCCCTAGTTATAATGAAAACAAATTCTAACTTTGGGGCATAGTAAGATAAAAAAAAATGCCATCGAGAGAAACAGGTGTCACCATATTTATTCAGGAGCCTATACGTCACTCCGTATCCAAAACCCTTGCACGTCCTTAAATTGACCATAGCTGTTAATAGTACGTAAACAATAAACACTCAAAACCAGCATTCACTCTTGTCTTTCGGAGTTAGCTCCCTTATTTATTACTTTGTCGTAACGGTTTTGTCGAACGATGACGAGTACACTAAAGACGGGAATATTTCGACATACACTAAGACGAAGTCAATCATATCACGGAATTGACTGTTCATAACGTGTTAGAAACAGTTAAGATTGCTTAATACTGAATGACGATTTTTGTCATATCGTTGGGTCAATCGGGAGCCGTCGGCACTTTCCGTAAACGAGAAACATTTTCTCGTTTACGGAAAGTGCCGACGGTTTCCAATTGATCGTGGGTTGTGTTTGCAATTCCGAGAGAGGGGTTCTGTAATGACGGGAGGTGACAAATCGTACAAGAAAGGGTAGCTATGGCGTAACAGGAAACAGGGAAAACAAGCTTAAGACTGCTTCAGGGAAAATTAGTATTGATTATGTATATATCCGTAGGTGACGGCTGTATCGACTTTGAAGAGTATAAAAACTTGATGATGTTCAACTACATATCAATTGACATGGAAAAAGAGAGTATGATCGCCGCCTTCCAGGCGCTTGACAAGAACGGTGACGGGTTCATCTCCGTTGACGAGCTCAGGAAGGCGCTTATGTTCAAGGACCCGAGATTTTACCCCGGAAATGACGACGAGGCGTTGATGTCCGTTCTCTTTGAGGCTGATGCTAACGGCGACGGCAGGATAGATTATATCGGTACGTATCGGAAATGCACGGCCAGACCAGGGTTCGAACCCGCGACCACCGAACTCTAGACGGACGCTCTAACCAATTGAGCTACTTGGTCGCCGGCGATCGACGCAGTCCAGTTCCGCTAGAATGATAAGTGTTTTAGTATACAGATGCTATCAACTGGACACCACCTTTAAAAATGGAGGCATAAATTTCGCAATTGTACAACCTACTACTTCTCCAAAATCGTTATAATTATTCAACTTGATTAGTAACTCAACTATAATTTTGACTCAATTTTCAGTAATGGATTTAACCAGTCAGGTCAGCGAATCAATATCAATGTATAATGATGCTACATGCGTGTTGGGTTGTCGGGTGGCGAAGTGTATGGGTTCACCTGCCCGACCACGTGGATTTTCTCCGGGTACTCCGGTGTCCTCCCGCATTAAGACCATCTGTGCGCTATAATTAGTTCAACTAACTTGTTTCAAAATTCAAAATTAAATCAAGTTTATATTTACATACGTGTACATCTAGCAGGGGAGATAATCGCAGTAGTTTCCCTGATTTCCTCGTGCGTAATTAGGTTGGCGATGTTTACATACATCTTTGGAATGATTGAAAATTGCTTGTTTTCTCGAGATGTTGGTCAGATAAAAGTAAAGGGTACTGAACACACATAACTATAATGGAGTTGCCTCCCTTATCAATCATAATTCCTTCGTACTCGATATGACGTTATGGTCAGATCTGATCAAGAATGTTTCCTAAAAAATCTGGTGTTTGTGTTAATTTCATGTTTTGTTTCGTATTTTTTCAGAATTTGTGACATCCAAAATGTGTTCCAAGGTTTTCTAACATATTAAAGTTACCGGGGAAATAAATGTGCTGGAACACCAACACAAAATGGCGGATATGTTATGAACCACCGTGATCCTTCGAGATGTTTTGACACTGATGATAATGATCTTCTATATCGACAGATGTGTCATTTGTCTAGAGAAAGACTGTGTCAGAGCTTGAAAATATAATCAGCTACAAAAATTCCAGGATTCACGAAAGAAGACAATATTTCCGTTCGGAAAACGTTTCACATTTCATAACATTTCAATATTAGCGAAATTCAATCGGAATGTATGACGTAACTCTGGTGACGAACATGCCGTAACGTTACTGTGGTGAAGAAACATGACTATATAATCCACTAATGTGATACAAATATGGGGATGCTGATTATATGACGTCATTCAGCTAATGTGGACGAAGTAACGTCTTTATTGATGCAAATAAAATGATTCACTATTATGATGAAAATTACATGACGTGTGATGTTGATGCAATTTACTTGGCGTCGAATGACGTCACTCAATATACCGGATAATTCAGCGCTTTATATATTCTACATCGTTTATTGTTTTACTTCTGATTAATGTCTCCTCATGTATTACTTCAAAGACAAATTGAATATGAACGGAATATATGCATATTTAACTTCTAATTGTACTAGTTATCTCCCCTACTAATTGATGTCTTTATATCATAAAATTGCATCTTCTGTAACGGGTTGAGTTAACTGTATCTAGTGGGGACTCGCTTGGCAGAATATTGAGTATAACATAACACACAACCGTTCATTTTCGTGATCTTCACTTTTATTCCCTGCCATTAACTTCCATTAAATTAAAGAGTTCCCTTCAAGGGAGAACATGCATGATGTTACAATTGGCAAATGATATAATCATAATTGGAGTTACTTCCCTTACACCAAAAACATACAAATGTAACTATAGTACTTATGTAATATTAATTAATCACACAATTAATAATAATAATAATAATAATAATAATAATAATACTGGACGCAGGCAATATGCCTATATATCCAGATCTGGAATATCGTCAGACACTATGCTGACGTCCCGGCAATGAATAAGTTCATTATTGTCTATCTCATGGTTATAGAAACAATCAGGTTGTCCCCAATACTTATCCAGACGGGATGGATGGTTCACAATAATATATGCTATATATAACACTTCCGTAAAGATGTGGTAAATGAATTTAATGGAACTATAATTGAAAACTTTGATATTCTTACCTACACTCCTGAAAAAGGGAGGTAGCTCCTATTAATTCCCATGCCTCGTATATTCGCGACATATCAGAAAACGGGAGCGATGTGAAGATATAATTTTAATTAGATTGATTTAACACAGTGTGTTGGATTCATTTAAACAAATCACATGACCGGAGACGAAAGTAGATCTCCCGGCAGTCTGTGCTAAAAGTTGACTAATCATCATAGATTCCGGTAATGCGTGCCCAGTCTCTCATTTGGTTTTTGTATATAAACACTTTATGTCGTCGTTTACCATCCAGCTTCACATAGCTATGCTGTTGTTGTTTTCAAACTAATTTTCTTTGTTTAGGTGTTGTGTTGATCTATATTTTTTTTTATAGAAGTACAAAACCTAGTCATAAAATCAAATCTATATTGATATTCTTTGGGAAAAAACAACATTTTCTTAAATGTTTAAATTATTCTTAAAAAATGTGTAAGTGCCGATTCGCGCGTTATTTGGCTTGTACAGTTTATTCTTTGTCTTCAGAAATCAATGACTTTACATTGTATATAGATGCCTTTATGAAATAATATAAAAACTCGTAATACTGCCATCATCTTCTCAGCAACGTTTTGACGTCATAAAGAGGATTTACGGCGTAACTTTGAGAGGCAAACACAGATATCTTATTAGAAGGGGGGAAAGTGGACGTATATACATGTACTAGCAGTGAAGAGTTTTTATATCAAGGTATTTAGATAAAGTACTATATGGAAGTTTTGCTGTTAGATATGACTCTCTACAGACACACTGTACATCTAAGTATCTTCATGTTTTAGCAACTGTTGTTATGGTCCCATAACACACATTGTTATTGATTACAAACTTAATAAAGCCCGACAGTTTGTCAGCGATAGAAATGTGTGTTATAGGACCATAACAACATTTGCCTTCTCGATGCAATTGCAATGGAGGGATGCAGAGCACATACATTTTTTTTTTTTAGTCTTTGTTGTGTGTATGATAGGGAAAGGTCTCTAATACATTTATCTAAACTTCAATTTACCATTCAAAATGTATTATAGTTCACAGTTGTCCAACTAATCAATACAATTCAGACAATAAGACAGTTGGTTTGTAGTTGTGTGGGGGTTATCCAATCAATTAAGTGTTTAGATGTTCAAACAAATATCAAATTTATTACACATAAACATTGTCCTCGCGACATAACACATTTCTACTCTCAAATTCATTTTTCCTCGTTGATACAACTCTCAATTTCAACACATTTTATTGGACGAAAAAATATTGAACAATTGGATGAGACAACAGGCTTAGCCTATATAAGTCTTCTCCTATCCGGTATAGATGGACAGAAAGCATAATTAAATACATAGATCAACAAGACACACTCATATACACTTACAAAAATATAGGCTAGATCATTCAACCAAGTTACAATTATAAGAAAGAAAAAGAAACATTATTTGATGACATTTGAAAACTTATAAAATACTTTCTTAGCAAATCATGTCTATGTTTGTACAGTCGGACCACACTCCGTAACACACATATATAGATATCGTTGATACAACAGCGTTAAACAAATGATAATACTTGTATAGCCTACATCGAGTCGTCACAGGAAATCTTACACGGACAGCTGTTCAGAACTAATTTTCTTTATAATCAACACAGTGGCGGATCCAGAGACCTATCTGGGGGGGTTCCAAATTTCCTGGGGGGGGGGGTTTCCATGTGGGGAAAAACTGAGGAAAATGGTGAAAATACATGATTTTTAAAGAAAATTCTCACGGTGGGGGGTTTCCTGAAGCCCAAAAAAACCCTCTGGATCCCCCATTGCAACATAATCAGTATTGCCTTAAAATGATTTGTTTATTTCTTTAATCCGACAGGCCATAAGGCCCACTTACAGGTGGATAGCAAATAACAGTTCACAATAAACTACATACACCAATATCACAGACCAAATGAAAATTATCAACCAATACATACATGATACCTCAAATACAAACAGACGATGTGGAACGAATTAAAAAACAAATCTGTTTCGTTTCTGATTTAAACGTTTTTGGTTTACATCACCACACCGCTTAATGTCATTTTCATGTTTAATATCATGTTTTCGCGAAACACTTTTTACCTTTTCATAATTTTTGTAATGTGATTTCTGTTTATTTCACTCTCTTTGATGTCTTCTCCGCTTCAGAACACCTCATTTTGGCCACTATCACAAAACAATACAGGTAATTGAGGAAAAGAAGCCACGGGTTTTAGCCTTGGGATGCGGTGTGACACCTGGGCGCGTTATGTCATTAATGTTATGGTCTAATTTGGTCTTTTTCACACCTGGCCAACTTTCGAACATCAATTCTCTATCAATACGTCTAATGAATAAAGGTACACAGTGAACCTATGTTATCAAAACATTTCAACAATTAGTGAAGACGAAAAGTATTTAATTGGTTACACGGACACAACGACAGCTTATATAAGTTGATCGTGAAGGTAAGTGTTGATTTTGCGAGGAGTAAGTGTTGTTTTTGGAAGGAGTAAGTGTTGATTTTGCGAGGAGTAAGTGTTGATTTTGAATAACTATCCATCAAAGAAATAATTTATGCTCCCGGTTGAAATAACGACGGCTTGGTTAAATACCGTCGTATTTATAGGTAGGTGTTGTTTTTGTGAAGAGTAAGTGTTGTTTTTGGTTAAGGAGATAATTAGGGCACACAGCCTAATTATAAACAACTTAAAATATGAATAGTTGTCATTATCATAGATGGCCCTATATATACGGGTTATTTTCTCGTTCACCATTCACCACTCCAGCGATTCATCCATCCACTACTAACATAAACATGACGTCAAAGAGGAAGAGAAACGACCTATCTCTCACACAAAAGTATAAGATTGTAGCTATGTTAGACCAGAAGATGACACAGAAAGAAATTTCCGTCCAGTTAGAATGCTCCGCTTCAACTATTTCCAAGATAGCTTCGAAGAAGGAGGAGATACGCTCATTGTTCAAAACAACCTCCAACACACAGCGCAAAAGACAACGGTCGGGGACAGCAGCGGACGTAGAGACGGCACTCAGCACGTGGGTCAACAACGCTATAACGAGCGGTGTCCATATCAACGGACCAATACTGACCGACAAGGCCATTGATATCGGCAAACAACTAGGCCACAACGATTTCAGCGCATCATCAGGAAGGCTAGGAACTCCATCCGTTTCCGACGACAACCTGACGGGAAGAGGGAGGCCGATGATGCACCAACTGTTAAGCGTGACCACGACCTGGACGTCAACGCCTCTTCTCCGGACGTATGCGATGCGATCCTCTATCAGACGTCAAGAGACGCTACCAACAGCGATGACGACGATGATGATGATGAAGAGAACAATACAGTTATACCCGCTACAGCAGCTGTCGTCAGAGAGTCTCTAGCATACATCCGACGTTACCTAGAGGAGAACAACTGCACTGATTTCGGACCCTTCTACGACCTAGAAGATCAGGTAGACTCTTTAGCCGCGACATCACGCCGACAGGCCAGAATCACGGAGTTCGTCAACTAATTACCGAAGTGTCTAGTGTATTGACTGACAACAATATTTAGTTCTGTTTCATAGCAGTTGTTTCATCAATGATCCTGAGTGATAGTGCATTGCTTGACAGTGAGTTGTGTTACGTATCACACATATATGTAAGCTACATCTTGAATATACTGTGTACATTTCGATGTCAAAGATATTGTCTAACTGATTTATTGTTTCATGTTTCGTGTTGCTGAATATAGATCTGCTTATTATACGGAAAATGCCGACGGTGTCCGATTAAACTGGAGTACAGTTTTGCATTTTATTTGGTCCAAGGAATACCTCCATGTTTATCGTTTGTTCATGTAAGATATCTGTCACATTTTCACTAAAGTGTCATTGATTGTAGTGCTTTATATGATAAATGTGTTATATGTACGTAGTGCTCCATTAACCCACTAATATACATTTTCATGCTGAACCAACACACTTTGTAATTGAGAATGAGTGACAGTTTTTTTTATGTTGAACCAATACACTTTGTAATTGAGAATGAGTGACAGTCTATTTCATGTTGAACCAATACACTTTGTAATTGAGAATGAGTGACAGTCTATTTCATGTTAAACCAATACACTTTGTAATCGAGAATGAGTGACAGTCTATTTCATGTTGAACAATGATAGTCTATTTCATGTTGTACCAATATCCTTTGTACTTGAGAATGAGTGACAGTTTATGTTGAACCAATACACATTGAGAATGAGTGATAGTTTATTTTCATGTTGAACCAATACAATTTCAGAATGAGATAATAGAACTGCACACTGAGAATAATCGACTTGTGTTTTTATTACAAAATGAAGGCATCCAATAAAATGCCACGTTTCAAAGAGTTAACGGTCAATCACACGATGGCTACATAGACTAGAAACATTTGTCACCAGTAACCCGTTAGGTTGTCTCACACATTCTTCTTAAGATGTAATTATATAAGTAAAAAGTATTGAGAAGAAAAAACCGTCCAACAGGTTCAGTATCATATTGGAACATTATGACGAAGCACAGGCGCCACTAGCGGAAGTGCATCTCTCTCTGGCATATGTGGATAACGTTATCAAAGGTTTGTTGGTTTTAATTAACGTCATGCATCATATCATTATCTATAACGTAACAAAAATTGCCTTTAACCCTTGGCCACCCAAATTAATTAGGCTTTATATTAGAATTATTAACGGTATCGGCAGTATCTGACAGTGACTGGAAGACGAATACCTGTACGAAATAGAGAAAAGGACTCGCCGGTGCACGTTTAACTCAAAAACGAATACCTCGGACCAGAGACATAAGTAGTATATACGTCTCTGCTCGGACATCCAAATCCAAGACTTCCGCTACCGATATGAGTGCTGAGCGTGTAACCCCTGGATTTCGAAATGTCACAGAGCATCATCCATCATTGTATCAACAACAGATCGTGTCCACATTCTCATTCGTTGTCATACGCTTAAGGTAAAAACATGCACTTTATTACTTCCACGTACAATTTTCTACAGTATACCATAATCCCAGCCGGTATAACAAAAGTACTGGTTTACTTTTTATTAATGAAGTAAAAAATGATAATTTCAGCTTTCCATAGAGGTATAAACATGTGCCTCTAGGTGACCGGAATAGTTTTATATGATTCTTGGAATATGAAGTAATTCAATGTATTTTTTAGAACCTTTCCTGATAAAACATATAATTGGGACTACGCATAAAATGTCGACGTCATAGTAAAACGACGTCATAATAGTACATTTGAACGCTGACAGCCTGACAGAAATTTCGCTGTTTCCACTAAAATCTACTAGGTGTGCTACTCCAATTGATCTGCTATAAGTAAAGTGATCAAATAAATAGTAAGTATCGAGACAAACAAAAAAACCCGATATAATTCAAGAGCTTGAACTTCCAATTTAATCTAGAGTTTATATTACTAGATTAGTAGGCCTATAAGTCATTTAACTGTACATGTGTATATCTCTGCCACGAATTGTGATGATCGCACTGTTAATATTCCATATCTTTGTTGGACATGGTATACAATAGCTCGATACATTATTTGTTATTCAATTTTTCGGACGCTACCAGCGCACACTTGTTCCGCTAATTATAAGCTTTGCATAGGATTTTAATTTATTAGATGATGACGGATTAAGTTCAACAGCCAGTGCTGTGGTACTAGATATAGATTGCACAGATGCTTGACACACTTACATGCATATGCTAGGTATAAACCTCGAAAAAAATCATGCATAAAATTAAAAATCGGCAGTGCACCTACCCACACCGCTGGTATGCTATATTTCGAATACTATCGTACGTTGGACCAGGGTAACTGGCCCTTGAGGAACTCTTTTGTATTAATAATGGCGGCAAGCACAAAACGGACAGTGTCGTCACTCCGTTTGACAGCCAGAGTTTAGAAGTCATGTTTATTTACATCAGAGAGTGACATTTTGTTATGGCGACGTAAAATCGACGATACGAAGTAAGTTTATACTGTTCAATTAATTACGTGAAAGGAGCAGTGTCCTGTCCGTGAAAATAAAACCATAATTATGAGGTTGGGATTGGGGCACAGCCACACGATTCCTGAAGTATATCCGTGTATCCACTAATTATCGAGAAAAATGTAAGAAAATGTGTCAAATCTCAAGAATGATGGCATCTATTTTGATTGGATATTTTACAATAATTCATAAAGCTAACAAGCTTTAAGGCTATTGATCAAGTCAAGCCAGGTTACCTGAGATAAATGCGACAATGCTTATTATAACAGTGATGTGTGATACCTAAATTTATCACATATACTCCAGAACCTGAACACCTGTGTTAATTTGTTAAAAACAGGTTAATAAATCTTCTATTTACACTCCAAAATGGACGGCTGCTGATTAAGGCCTTAATTTAATACCTCTAGCGAATCAGCTGTGACTGTAGATGCATGGTGGATGACAGCACACTTAATCATACATCTTGTGTATTATTTGTATTTCTGTAGTAGGACGAGGAAAAGTGATAAAGATAGTGCCTTGGCTGGGGCTCAAACCTGCAACCCTTGGCTCTCCAGCCCGATGCTCTACCACTGAGCTAAAGGGAAATTCCATACAGCTGATGCTTGTTAGCCAACCTAGCTTATCAATGCACATCTTATAAACTTTAGACATTTATGTTAACTAACTAGTTCAGACGATTAAACGAATTCCTTTGAGCTTCAGAACCAATCAGATTGTAATGAATGCTACTGTTTTAGACATTCATTCCAGTTTAACATAAGTTGACATCAGTCAGAGTTCATTTGCCTCCTGTCTTCTGGATTTGTTATATTGAATGTAATAAGTTTAAGACAATACCTGTATATAACTGATATTAGAGTGTACAGGTAGTTCAGCTACGGTCAAGGATCAAGACTCCTAGATCATGTGGATCACACAGATTTAGATTATCATTTCTCCCACAACCTGTAGGGTCCCTCACTCCGAACACGTTTGATAAACCTTTTTGTTTACCCACTAGTGGGTAACACCCTGGACATGATTTCATAAGTCAATCTTCTAGTTACAAAGTAACAATGCTTTGCCACATTATCTTCAGTTGTGACTTGGTAGTTTATGGCAAGTGTTTCCCCAATCGAATACAGAAATCCTGTCTCTTCCCAAAACAAACATTTGGTTTTCTATGATACTTGAACGTTGCAGGAGAAAAGCTCCAACAACCTGATGGTTGATTCTCATCATGACATGTTCATCAAACTCTCATTAGATAATTCAAATTGTAAAACACACTCGGAAAACCACACTTCTGTAATACAATTTGATAATGAACTATTTCGAGTTAGATAAACATGATAACCAGCCACCACTCGTTGGGGAACCTCTCCCTCCACATTGTGACAGCCCTAGTCCTATAATCTCATCCCCTCCCTCCCCTTTGTGACAGCCCTAGTCCTATAATCTCATCCTCTACCTACACATTGTGACAGCCCTAGTACTATAATCTCATCCTCCCCCTCCACATTGTGACAGCCCTAGTCCAATAATCTCAACCCCTCCCTCCACATTGTGACAGCCCTAGTGCTATAATCTCATCCTCTCCCTCCACATTGTGACAGACCTAGTCCTATAATCTCATCCTCTCCCTCCACAATGTGACAGCCCTAGTCCTATAATCTCATCCTCTACCTACACATTGTGACAGCCCTAGTACTATAATCTCATCCTCCCCCTCCACATTGTGACAGCCCTAGTACTATAATCTCATCCTCTCCCTCCACATTGTGACAGCCCTCGACCTATAATCTCATCCTCTCCCTCCACATTGTGACAGCACTAGTCCTATAATCTCATCCTCTCCCTCCACATTATGACAGCCCTAGTCCTATAATCTCAACCTCTCCCTCCACATTGTGATAGCCCTAGTCCTATAATCTCATCCTCTCCCTCCACATTATGACAGCCCTAGTCCTATAATCTCAACCTCTCCCTACACATTGTGACAGCCCTATTCCTATAATCTCATCCTCTCCCTCCACATTGTGACAGACCTAGTCCTATAATCTCAACCTCTCCCTCCACATTGTGACATCCCTAGTCCTATAATCTCAACCTCTCCCTCCACATTGTGATAGCCCTAGTCCTATAATCTCATCCTCTCCCTCCACATTATGACAGCCCTAGTCCTATAATCTCATCCTCTCCCTACACTTTGTGACAGCCCTAGTCCTATAATCTCATCCTCTCTCTCCACATTGTGACAGCCCTAGTCCTATAATCTTAACCTCTCCCTCCACATTGTGACATCCCTAGTCCTATAATCTCAACCTCTCCCTCCACATTATGACAGCCCTAGTCCTATAATCTCAACCTCTCCCTACACATTGTGACAGCCCTATTCCTATAATCTCATCCTCTCCCTCCACATTGTGACAGCCATAGTCCTATAATCTCAACCTCTCCCTCCACATTGTGATAGCCCTAGTCCTATAATCTCATCCTCTCCCTCCACATTGTGACAGGCCTAGTCCTATAATCTCATCCTCTCCCTCCACAATGTGACAGCCCTAGTCCTATAATCTCATCCTCTACCTACACATTGTGACAGCCCTAGTACTATAATCTCATCCTCTCCCTCCACATTGTGACAGACCTAGTCCTATAATCTCAACCTCTCCCTCCACATTGTGATAGCCCTAGTCCTATAATCTCATCCTCTCCCTCCACTTTGTGACAGCCCTAGTCCTATAATCTCATCCTCTCCCTCCACATTGTGACAGCCCTCGACCTATAATCTCATCCTCTCCCTCCACATTGTGACAGCCTTAGTCCTATAATCTCAACCTCTCCTTCCACATTGTGACAGACCTAGTCCTATAATCTCAACCTCTCCCTCCACATTTTGACAGCCCTAGTCCTATAATCTCATCCTCTCCCTACACTTTGTGACAGCCCTAGTCCTATAATCTCATCCTCTACCTACACATTGTGACAGCCCTAGTACTATAATCTCATCCTCTCCCTCCACATTCTGACAGCCCTAGTCCTATAATCTCAACCTCTCCCTCCACATTATGACAGCCCTAGTGCTATAATCTCATCCTCTCCCTCCACATTGTGACAGCCCTAGTCCTATAATCTCAACCTCTCCTTCCACATTGTGACAGCTCTAGTCCTATAATCTCAACCTCTCCCTCCACATTGTGACAGCCCTAGTCCTATAATCTCGACCTCCCCTTCCACATTGTGACAGACCTAGTCCTATAATCTCAACCTCTCCCTCCACATTATGACAGCCCTAGTGCTATAATCTCATCCTCTCCCTCCACATTGTGACAGCCTTAGTCCTATAATCTCAACCTCTCCTTCCACATTGTGACAGCTCTATTCCTATAATCTCAACCTCTCCCTCCACATTGTGACAGCTCTAGTCCTATAATCTCAACCTCTCCCTCCACATTATGACAGCCCTAGTGCTATAATCTCATCCTCTCCCTCCACATTGTGACAGCCCTATTCCTATAATCTCATCCTCTCCCTCCACATTGTGACAGCCCTAGTCCTATAATCTCATCCTCTCCCTACACATTGTGACAGCCCTAGTACTATAATCTCATCCTCTCCCTCCACATTGTGACAGCCCTAGGCCTATAATCTCAACCTCTCCCTCCACACTGTGAGAGCCCTAGTCCAATAATCTCAACCTCTCCCTCCACATTATGACAGCCCTAGTCCTATAATCTCAACCCCCCCCTCCACATTGTGACAGCCCTAGTCCAATAATCTCAACCTCTCCCTCCCCATTGTGACAGCCCTAGTCCTATAATCTCGACCTCCCCTTCCACATTGTGACAGACCTAGTCCTATACTCTCAACCTCTCCCTCCACATTGTGACAGCCCTCGCCCTATAATCTCAACCTCTCCCTCCCCATTGTGACAGCCCTAGTCCTATAATCTCATCCTCTCCCTCCACATTATGACAGCCCTAGTCCTATAATCTCAACCTCCCCCTCCACATTGTGACAGCCCTAGTACTATAACCTCATCCTCTCCCTCCACATTGTGACATCCCTAGTCCTATAATCTCAACCTCCCCCTCCACATTGTTACAGCCCTAGTCCTATAATCTCATCCTGTGCGTCCTCAGATCTTGACTGCTGCTGCTGACGAATCAAGCAGCCTAGTCCCACTGCCTCTCCCTCCAAATTGTGACAGCCCTAGTCCTATAATCTCGACCTCCCCTTCCACATTGTGACAGACCTAGTCCTATACTCTCAACCTCTCCCTCCACATTGTGACAGGCCTAGTCCTATAATCTCATCCTCTCCCTACACATTGCGACAGCCCTAGTACTATAATCTCATCCTCTCCCTCCACATTGTGACAGGCCTAGTCCTATAATCTCATCCTCTCCCTCCACATTGTGACCGCCCTAGTACTATAATCTCAACCTCTCCCTCCACATTGTGACAGCCCTAGTCCTATAATCTCATCCTGTGCGACCTCAGATCTTGACTGCTGCTGCTGACGAATCAAGCAGCCTAGTCCCACTGACATTGGTCCTGTCTTGACAAGCTGAACAAATTATCATAGGGATCCAGAAATATATTCTATATATTTCCATTAGCCAAGGCAGTGGGTCATTTCACCTATATAGCTAGTACTTCCAAACAAATCTGAGATAAAACATGATTGATCATTTTAAAATTTCTAAATTGAATTGTTATCGTGTGATAGTAAAAATAATTGACTTTGACTGTGAAAACTGCTTAGTGAGATTAATCAGGAAATGAAAAAGTATCACATTTTCATGTACGGTGATGTATGTATGGTTGTGTTGTTCTTGGAATTAAATGGTGTTAATAAAGTAAAAGTTTCAATTACTTCCAAATTAACTGAAATTTCCAATTGAAATTTGCGAAGTTTTCATAAAATCACAATATAAACATGTCAATAAACACGTCAATATAAACACATCAATAAACACGTCAATATAAACACGTCAATAAACACGTCAATATAAACACATCAATAAACACGTCAATATAAACATGTCTATAAACACGTCAATATAAACACATCAATAAACACGTCAATATAAACACGTCAATAAACACGTCAATATAAACATGTCAATATAAACACATCAATAAACACGTCAATATAAACACGTCAATAAACACGTCAATATAAACACGTCAATAAACACGTCAATATAGATGATACACTGAACTCTACCACTCACATTTTTCTAAGGATCACTTTTATTTTTGGGCATATGTGAAAATAAATATTTTATTTGGTTTATACTGAAATTATTTTTGAAAAATTGATGGTTCTGTTAAGTCATCAGCATGCAAAAATTCCAAAAACATTCCAGTCAGAAAATGAGCCACAGGAAAAGGGTAAATACCCTTAAAATTGGTAACAACGAGGTATTCACTAAAAAACTTAAATTGAACAAAACTCTAAATAAACAGAAACTGTTTTAGTATCGAGTGTGACGCCCATGAGCATTAATTACAGCTTCACAACGTCTGTGCATGCCCCGGAATGAGATCGCGTATCCGGTTTTGTGGGATAGCGTTCCACTCAGCTACCAAAGCTGTTCCTAGCTCCTAGAGCGTTCTTGGCTGAACATTTCTGGTAGAGAGAGCTGTCTGCAGCATGTCACACACATGCTCCGTGGGATTTAAATCCGGTGAGCGGGCTGGCCAATCGTTTCGTTGTTTAGTCTCTTGCTGTAGATGGCCTAGCATTATCGTCCATAAGGATGAAGTCAGGGCTGATAGGGTCTGACATAGGCATCAAGGGTTTCATCACCGTAAATCCAGGCCGTAACGGTACCATTATGGAAGACATGGAGGGTATTTTTCCCACAAAGGCTTATGCATCCCCACGTCATCACTGAACCTCCGCCATATCGGTCATGTTCCACAACTTCACCTATGTCCCTATTCATTTCACCGTCATTTAACTGTTGTCTGGTTCATCTTTGTGCCATATTAAAACAAAAACACGTGAAGAATATTCATCAAATTGATTTCCTTAACAATTTGAACAACGCCTTACTTAGCCTAGCTTAGCTTTTGAAAGAGGTGTACACGTGGAAAAGCGTTCATACACTTTTATGGTTGACTGAACACACCCACACAGGATGATTTGGAAGGCTAACATATTTGCCCAAAACGGTATGGAAGGAAAATATAACATTTTGATTTTATTTTAAAAATATAGATGATCCTGAGCAAAATGAGAGAAGTATATCATCTGTTGAAAAATTAATTTCCAAAAACAAACAAATATTTTTACTTCACTTTACTTCAACTTACTTCTACAGTTGTTGGAAAAATATGATCATTTTGGAACTAAAAGTGTTTTTGCTTTTTATATTATTCTGACCCTGAGATCAATAATCTATTTATTTCCAATAGCTGATCATGATGTCCAACAAAAGAATGTTCGATGGTCAAGGTTCAATGTCCAACAAAATGACCAGCAGGCCTGTGGAGGAAGAGACCCGTACAACCAGAGACGTATGTAATATATACGTCTCTGGTACAACTGAGATGTTTGGCCACCCCCCCAATGAAACGTCCAACAGTATGTCTGAAGGTTTACACCCGACAAAAACTTGGGGCCTTGATTACTACTTCATGATCTTTAACAAGATGTACATCGCCGATGTTCTACAGATGAGGGAGAACACCATGTTTCCAGGTATGAAAATAACACGAAACTAAATATACGTGTTTCCATATTCTTTATAGCTTTGCATGTATCAAAATTAAAAAAAAAATATCACCACTAAAATTGGCTTGTACATGATGAAGTGGATTAGGTGGGCTTATATAATCTAAAAAAAAAATGAATTTGGGTTGAGACTACAGTTTTGGGCATTTACAAATCTGTGTCTACGCAACAAAAGCTAGCATCATCTATTTTTGTACTCAGCACATGTGTAAATATTGTGAAAATTCCACCGGAATTACCTACATGTATGCTAAAACGTGAGTATTTCTGTTACTGAGTAGGCGATATTTAGTTTCAGATAGGTTTTAAGAAAAAAAATACTACTTGTGGGGGTCAAATTTTGGGTTAAAAATCATTATTTTGCATTTTTTGGTATTTTTTGATGTGGTAACCATGGTTTTCAAAAGTCCCAAATCTGGGGACAACAGTTTTTGAAAATACAATTCAGTCTCCTAAACAAAATGTAGTTTATAAATATATATATATACATGTATGTAGGTGTGTTGTGCAGGTTGAATCCACTATCAATGTTTATCTGAGACATGCCCTTTATTTTTAGGACCAGGCCATTTCTACTGTACTCTGCTACCTTTCATTTTAATATTTGGTGGTCTGATTCTCATATATTTTAACTCCAAGATACATTTAGCTTGAATGGGTTTGCGTTTCAGTGTTTGCACTCAAGGTGATGGTCACTATATATTGGACAGTCTTTTATGTTGAAGTCGTCACACCTTCATTTGTAGTAGGATTTCCATGAAACTTCATCAATAGATTGTGAGAATTGAATGTCTCCACGTTTATTATATCCAACCCACGGTCAAGGTCACTGTAAGAAGTGGGGGGGACCGCCTGACACCTTCCATTTGTGATCGGATTACATGAAACTTTGATCATAAAGAAGTTAAATATGTGAACAACAAAAAAACCCATGAACATATTTATATTTAAGAAATTTACATTGAAGGTCAAGGTTATCATAACTATATACATAGTTGTAATAGAGAAACTATTTTTACTGTTCTAGCACATTCATTGGTGGTTTGATTTTTCGTCAAACAATTTTTCATGGCAGCAGGTGCATATGTCTTACAATCAATTCTAAATTTCACCGAACCACATGATTTCACTTTTTATGTTTCATATGAAGAGAGTTTCACTTGTATGATTGAGATTGTTATATGATTTATATGACAGGGACCTACCTGTATCGGAGCCATCCCCTATTCTGTTATATGATTTATTTGACAGGGACCTACCTCCATCAGAGCCATCCTCTATTCTGTTATATGATTAATTTGACAGGGACCTACCTCCATCGGAGCCATCCTCTATTCTGTTATATGATTTATTTGACAGGGACCTACCTTTATCGGAGCCATCCTCTATTCAAGGTGGACGTGATGGGTGTGGTGGTCAAAGTGGAACAGAATCACACCTGTTTTACCTACACAGGTAAGGGCACTCCACAGGTAAGGTCATTCCACAGGTAAGGTCACTCCACAGGTAAGGTCATTCCACAGGTAAGGTCACTCCACAGGTAATGTCACTCTACAGGTAAGGTCACTCCACAGGTAAGGTGACTCTACAGGTAAGGTGACTCCACAGGTAAGGTGACTCCACAGGTAAGGTGACTCTACAGGTAAGGTCACTCCACAGGTAGGGTCACTCCACAGGTAAGGTCACTCTACAGGTAAGGTCACTCCACAGGTAAGGTCACTCCACAGATTAGGTCACTCCACAGGTTAGGTCACTCCACAGGTAAGGTCACTCCACAGGTAAGGTCACTCCACAGGTAAGATAAATCCACAGGTAAGGTCACTCAACAGGTAAGGTTACTCCACAGGTAAGGTCACTCAACAGGTAAGGTGACTCAACAGGTAAGGTCACTCCACAGGTAAGGTCACTCCACAGGTTAGGTCACTCCACAGGTAAGGGCACTCCACAGGTAAGATAAATCCACAGGCAAGGTCACTCAACAGGTAAGGATACTCCACAGGTAAGGTCACTCAACAGGTTAGGTCACTCCACAGGTAAGGTCACTCCACAGGTAAGGTTACTCCACAGGTAAGGTCACTCAACAGGTAAGGTCACTGAAAGGTAAGGTCACTGAATGGTAAGGTCACTAAATGATAAGATCACTCCCCAGGTAAGTCACTCCTCAGGTAAGGTCACTCCACAGGTAAAATCACTCCACATGTAAGGTTTCTAAATGATAAGATCATTCGCAAGGTAAGGTCACTCCACAGGTAAGGTCACTGAATGGTAAGGTCACTAAATGATAAGATCATTCCCAAGGTAAGGTAGATCATTCCCAAGGCAAGGTCACTCCACAGGTAAGGTGACTGAAAGGTAAGGTCGCTCCCCAGGTAAGGTTACTGAATGGTAATGTCATTTCACTGGTAAGGTCACTACACAGGTAAGGTCACTACACAGGTAAGGTCACTACACAGGTAAGGTGACTGAAAGGTAAGGTGACTTCCCAGATAAGGTTACTGAATGAAAAGGACACTCCACAGGTAAGGTCACTCCACAGGTAAGGTGACTGAATGGTAAGGTTTCTAATTATAAGATCATTCCCAAGGTAAGGTCACTCCACAGGTAAGTCACTCCACAGATAAGGTCACTCCACAGGTAAGGTGACTGAATGGTAAGGTTTCTAAATGATAAGATCATTCCCAAGGTAAGGTCACTCCACAGGTAAGGTCACTTAATGAAAAGGTCATCTCACTGAATGGTAAGGTCACTGAATGAAAAGGTCATCTCACATGTAAGGTCACTCCTCAGGTAAGGTCACTCACTGTGAAGTTTTAACCCATAAACATTATACGGGTAGTGGGAGATCCAACGTCCGTGCAATAGTTCAGTGGAGTTCTGTGTAACCCAGCAGTTCAGTGGAGTTCTGTGTTACCCAGTATATCAGTGGAGTTTTGCGTTACCCAGAAGGTCAGTGGAGTTCTGTGTTACCCAGCAGTTCAGTGGAGTTCTGTGTTACCCAGTAGTTCAGATGAGTTCTGTGTTACCCAACAGTTCAGTGGAGTTCTGTGTTACCCAGCAGTTCAGTGGAGTTCTGTGTTACCCAGCAGTTCAGTGGAGTTCTGCGTTACCCTGCAGTTTAGTTGAGTTCTGTGTAACCCAGCAGTTCAGTGGAGTTCTTTGTTACCCAACAGTTCAGTCGAGTTCTGTGTAACCCAGCAGTTCATTGGAGTTCTGTGTTACCCAACAGTTCAGTGGAGTTCTGTGTAACCCAGCAGTTCAGTGGAGTTCTGTGTAACCCAGTAGTTCAGTGGAGTTCTGTGTTACCCAACAGTTCAGCGGAGTTCTGTGTAACCCAGCAATTCAGTGGAGTTCTGTGTTACCCAGCAGTTCAGATGAGTTCTGTGTTACCCAGCAGTTCAGATGAGTTCTGTGTTACCCAACAGTTCAGTGGAGTTCTGTGTAACCCAGCAGGTCAGTGGAGTTCTGTGTAACCCAGTAGTTCAGTGGAGTTCTGTGTTACCCAGTAGTTCAGTGGAGTTCTGTGTAACCAAACAGTTCAGTAGAGTTCTGTGTTACCCAGTAGTTCAGTGGAGTTCTGTGTTACCCAGCAGTTCAGTAGAGTTCTGTGTTACCCAGCAGTTCAGTGGAGTTCTGTGTTAACCAGTAGTTCAGTGGAGTTCTGTGTAACCCAGCAGTTCAGTGGAGTTCTGTGTTACCCAGTAGTTCAGTGGAGTTCTGTGTTACCCAGCAGTTCAGTGGAGTTCTGTGTTACCCAGCAGTTCAGTGGAGTTCTGTGTTACCCAACAGTTCAGTGGAGTTTTGTGTTACCCAGCAGTTCAGTGGAGTTCTGTGTTACCCAGCAGACAGATTTAACAAGGAATACACGAGTCCGGACGTAGTAAAGTTATCAATAGGTAACGATGTCCATGACAACATCGTGCTGGGTTAAACGACTTTAATCAAGAATACGTTGACTAGTTTTGACACACTAGATGTATGGTCATCAGTTTGTTTGTTTGTTTGTTTGATTTTGTTTAACGTCCTATTAACAGCTAAGGTCATTTAAGGACGGCCTCCCCTGTGTGCAAGATGCATGCGTGTAGTGTATGTGTGTGTATTTTGGGAGGCTGCGATATGTTCGTGTTTGTCT
>NW_018407844.1:286688-292213 GCF_002113885.1 Mizuhopecten yessoensis
GGCTGGTTACACAATCAACTGACATCATCAATAGCAGTGATGGCTGGTTACACAATCAACTGACATCATCAATAGCAGTGAGGGCTGGTTGCCGAAATAGATTGTTCAATGTTCATTGTACTAGATAGTAGTCTACACATACATATACACAATACCATGCATTAGAATTAATAAAATAGTAGCAAGAATAAAATGATATCAGTAACACATTCTATGTAGTGTCAGATTGATACTGTTCTGTAGCGTGCTCCCTGTAACTTGTACGCTGTATACTGACTGTTCCCCTATATTTAATAGGAATGCTGGTCATTCACAAATGAGATGAATTTATTCTTTTACTTCAGTTGATGATGGGACTGGTGTCATTCCCTGTTGCTGCTGGAGAAAGGAATTTTTCAATATGTCAGGTGTGTATAAGTACTTGTAGGAACACACTTCTGATGGCACCGATCAATGACGAGTGAGGCTCCTTTAGATAGGTTTATGTCCGGTGTATATAAGTACTAAGGAACACACTTCTGACGACACCGATCAATGACGAGTGAGGCTCCTTTAGATAGGTTTATCCTCAAACAACATACAAATGTACCTGATATTTTGACTATTTTCCTACTGTGGCCGAGACACGAAGGTCTATGTAGCTCCCTACCAAGTTGTATTCCCAGTTAATAATGTGCTACATCAGTCTAAACAATTGCCTTGGTCTCTGTTTCAGCAGGTTATGTTCCAAGGTGGCCTTGTTTGTGTTCAGCACTTTTTTGGTGATGGATATTGTCAAACTAATAAACCAAATCTAGGAAGGAAAAATCCTGAATTCTATGATTAACATTTGTAACATTGGATTTTCTTTTCAATCCCTGGGGTAGATCTTATATCATATTCGGTACCTGTAGGGAGACATGGAAATCTGTTGAGAAACATGTTTAGACAACATGATGGCATGTCTTTCGATAGTCCAAGGAAATCCTCTTTATATTAGGAGATATACCTTGAAGTAATGTATTATTTATGGAATCCTTGATCATATGACCTTGACCCATTAATAATGACTTAGACCAACCTAGAATGACTTTATCAGAACTTTGTTTGACCTAATAAGTGTGACCCTATGCTAGACCTCCCCAACGTGATCTAACCTTGACTTGACCAGTTAGACCTTTAACTATTACATTTAATTAAATTGACAGAATGTGACCTTGATATATTTGATCTACCCAATATGACTTTGACCTATCCTGACAATGAATTTGATCTAACATTGTGACATTTTTCAGATCCTGGCTGTGATTGGTCAGGGTTACCAACTGATCTGAGAGGATTGGCGGCCGGAATCGCTGATCACAAAACACACGAGGGTTATGTACTCGGAGATCTGATACAAGTTCGGGGGAAGGTGAAGATGTTCCGAGACCAGAGGGAGGTGGTCGCCACATACCACAGTATCTTTCTTTACACGATGTCGTGTCATAAGTAAGACTAGAGGTGTAACAAGTAATCGATGAATCGTGGCGAATGGTGAGAGCTGATGCATTGTGGTATCGTGATACTGTAAAGTTTTTTACAGGTTACTGCCCTTTAGGAGGGGTTATTAACCAATCACGCTTAATTTACTTCACCATGCATGTTTTCTTGTCCTATTACCAAAAAGAAAGGTAATTTTTAAAAATAAAACTGATAAACAATTAAGGAGGTAGATCACTTAAAACAACCCATAAATACAGCATGGCATACATTTTAGACTTGTTTCATATCACGGTTTGTTTCAAAACAGGGAAAAGTATTTCTCAACTGGCAGTTTCAGTGAAGATTTAAACAAAATAAATTAATGTTCATATTATGTAAACAGTGTCACTAATCATCAGACTGATGTATAATAAGAACCAGTGACCTTGACTTGGTTCCCAGCGCGGCTAGATGACCCCATGGAAGAAGTGTTACGATTGGCTGAACTTCCAAAGATTTACCGAAAAAACTACGACCAACCTTTCCAACTTCCACACAAGGTTGCCCGGGAGATAGACTGCAACCGACGTGAAACTGTGACTGGAGTCTTGTCGAAGGTGAGCTGTTGTTCAGCTCTCAATACAACTCCACAGGCTTCATTTTAGTCTTGTTTTTGGAAAAAAAGAAATTATGGATTTTAGGAATATCAGATATGGAAATAGGTACTTTCTATGTTTAGTCTTAGGTGTGACCAAAAACACAGTTTAAATGCCTGTGATAAAATGAGCTTTTACAGATAAATTTCTGTACAATTATCAGTAAATCTTTGCTAACATCAACAATGTGTAGTGGAATACCCCGGGCCCGTATTCATGTTACTGTTCTCAGGCTCAAGCATGCTTTCTGTGCTCAAACCAACGTTCTTGTAACTTGCTGAAGTCATGTAAAAGGATTAAGAAATCAAAAGTAAACATTGAAAACAGTACTTGGCTTTAAGTTTCTTCAATTTTTTTCCCAAATCATTGACAAAATGAAATTTGTTTATCAATTCATAACTGGAACAAGAAATCTTGCTTGAGCACAAAATCTATCTTACGCATGAAAACAGTTTCATGAATACAGTCCCTGGTTTCTCTCCCAAGTCATTTGTCAGGTCCGTCTTTATTGTTAATTTATACAGAAAGAACATGAAAAAGCCCAAGACTACATATTATTTTGTTTCCCTGTGATTATTAAAAATTTCCCTGCCTTGCCAACATTTTTATTTTTTCTGTCCCTGGTACTCTGCAAGTTTTTATCATGTAAATGTTTGGATGCAGGAAAGTCTGGTACTTCAAGCAAAGAACACTATGACAGATTACTTCCTGGAGAATCAGATAAGGGAGATAACTCCAGACAGCCTACTGAGAGAAATTGACTCTAAGGTTAGTGTAAACTTATTCTTGTTTTGTTTTTGTTTTTATTTTGGTTGTAGTATTAAAACCTAGCTTTTTCATTACCTGACTTGAAACTGATCTTCAATACCCAACAATACACAACAATACTTCTATAAAGCTAAAAATATCAAGTATTCAATATTTTTTTCTCTGTTTGGGCAGAAAGTCAGAAGTCAAGATTATGGTTGGAATAAGTGAAAACATAGAAAAGTTCATGTTCTGTGTAAACTAGAAGTTAATAAACATGTAAAACGCACATTAACATTCAAGATTATTTATTATTTTACATTGACTTTTAATTAACATATTTTACGACTGCCATATTTGCATGGAAAAGCCGAAATATTGCAATTCTGAACGATGGCATTTTCCCACACAAACAGCTCTTGTTTGATATATCCTTATAGCACCAGCGTACAACTATCTGACAAATTGTCTTTTCATTCTTTGTTTGCTATCCATTGAACTTTAAAACACTTTTCACATTAACATGGTAAACTATTGCATGAAGGCAGCTAACTGAACACACCTGCTCTGACTGAAGTTGAATAAATGTTGTAATAGCTTTTCAAGACTATAATTTAACATGTTTATAGTACTCTAGAGACCGTTTTTCGGCCTCTTGTGGGCTGTACAGGGGTTGGTAGCCTAGGAGTCGTCTCCCTTTGCTACCATTAAAATACAAGTCCATGTTGATGTAACGCACACTACAGGAGGCTGTGGGAAGATTGATCCTGATGAGAGGGGCCAGGAGGTGTAATACCAACTCCATCAGATACAAACTGTAGTACACTAGGCCACAGGGCAGTCGATACTGCGACAGACCGTAGTTACGACTTTCCAGATATGGCTGCATGAACAGGAATGAATTTTGCACAGGAGTGTAGTCTGGTATGTAAAAGATCTCCCCGCCCAAGTTATAGTTTAGTCTCAAGGCACGGTCAGCACACACAAATGCCCAGGCTGTATTCCCTACGTAGACCTGCTGGAACTTGGACTGACCGTTCCCGACCTGGACCAGTCGACCTCTGTTTGAAGCAGCTGACCGGAGACCACTGGTGACATAGAACGGGTCCTCTTCCCCGTACATAACATTAGCTCTCAGTGACATTGTCCACAAAGGATTGCCTACAAAGAAAAACACGCATACTTGCATGATTCCTCAGTGGTTTTCTATTGCTTGAGAAAAGAAATGTGTTTTGTAACGATAAACAAATTAAAAGAAGATCACTTTAAATAAAGGGCTTATAGGTTGAAGATGTGAACATCCTGAATGACGACTTGTTGAGGAAACAGTGTGCAGCAATGCAATGTTGTAGTTAACTATACACTGCTGTATAGCTTATAGTCTCTCAGATAATCTATTGTCAAAGGGAAGTAATCCAGTAATCTCTTCTCTATTATTACCCTTAGACGAAGTTGGTTGCAAGTATACTGGAATCAGCAGCTAGTCTGTATACAAGTATATTGGAATCAGCAGCTAGTCTGTAAACAAGTATACTGGAATCAGCAGCTAGTCTGTATACAAGTATACTGGAATCAGCAGCTAGTCTGTATACAAGTATACTGGAATCAGCAGCTCGTCTGTATACGAGTATACTGGAATCAGCAGCTAGTCTGTATACAAGTATACTGGAATCAGCAGCTAGTCTGTATACAAGTATACTGGAATCAGCAGCTAGTCTGTATACGAGTATACTGGAATCAGCAGCTCGTCTGTATACAAGTATACTGGAATCAGCAGCTAGTCTGTATACAAGTTTATTGATGGAATTGTCTTGACAGAACCTGCAGTTTCATCCAGATCCTGGGAAACTTGTTGGTGAAGTCACACTGAAATTTCTGCTATTTTTGTGGTTTTTTGTTTGTTTTTTGTTTTTTGTTTTGTTTTTTTTTTGGGGGGGGGGGGGTAATACCCTTTAGCCAAATATTTAGCCNGAGTAATACCCTTTAGCCAAATATTTAGCCTAGGCTTGTTATTCTTATTCTTATTCACAAATACATTTTGTCCAAAATATTGAAATTTTCTATTCATTTGATATATCAGTTTTTGATAATTGACTTTCTTTTGGCTATTTTTATTGGAGGTATGAGTTAGCCTGTGGCCTATAGTTCAACTTATCTCATCTAATAATGGAAAATATGACTTGTTTTTCTCCATCATGGGTTAAAGGCAGTTTAGTATTGAACCATTTGTTTTCAGAATAGTAGGTTTCATTTTGATAAAGGACTTTACCATTTACACTTTTCTGTCCATTGGCATTGAGCACCAGGCATTCTGCTTCGTACTTTGTGGCGGGGTAGCCCGGGAATAGAAACTGTTTGGGCACACACGTGGTTGTCTCCATTCCTTCACGAATGTCATCGAAACCTACCACCACATCGACTGTACTGCAGAAGATCAGCCTCTCTACTCCTGTGTTTAGACAACTCTCCACAATGTTCCTGGTACCTGTAGTAATATATATATATCACATAACTACAGAAGATCAGGCTCTCTACTCCAGTGTTTAGACAACTCTACACAATGTTACTGGTACCTGTAGTAATATATATATATCACATAACTACAGAAGATCAGCCTCTCTACTCCAGTGTTTAGACAACTCTCCACAATGTTCCTGGTACCTGTAGTAATATATATAT
>NW_018407844.1:293171-298579 GCF_002113885.1 Mizuhopecten yessoensis
TACAAGAACATAGGTAGATAGTATACAAGTACAAAGTATACAGGTACATACATAGGTAATTGGTATACAAGAACATAGGTAGATAGTATACAAGTACAAAGTATACAGGTACATAGTCGTTACCCTGGACGTTGATCCTCTGCATGCCGTTTATGTCTGGAAATGTTCCATAGCTGACCAGTCCGGCCACATGAATGACAGTGGTCACTCCCTGGCAAGCCTGCTGGACCGTTTGCTGGTCGCAGATATCTCCTAGGGTGCTGGTCAGGGGCTTGGATTCTCTGTGACCTATAGCAACATAAACTTCATGTTGGTCATCATGACAACAAATGTAGGTACATTTTGTACATGTAGAAACAGGTACTATATAGTACTGTTATTAAAATTTTGGAAAGTGAAATATAGTAGATTATTTTTCTATGAAGTCCACTGGATTGTATAGTAAATACCTGGCAATAACGGCCACTTCTATACATTGAGTATAAAACGACCTTTCTATAATGACCTTTTATATAGACTTAATATCTGTCATTGGTAAAATCTGTCTATAAAGGCCACTACTGTACTTCTGTATAGCTCTTTGTGTTTTGCCCTTTCGAGATATGTGATACAAAAAACACAAACATGTTTCAGTTCGCTTAAAGTTGTCTGCAAAATACTCAATGTATAAGGAATTTACCGAGCTTATTTGAGTATGGGCGTATGTCTAGTACTCGGATTTCTGACACATGGCTGGCCTTTTCCTGTAGGTGGCCTATAATATGTTGTCCCAGAAAGCCTGCCCCTCCCGTAACCATGACGACCTCTCCTGCTGCTGATTGGTTGAAATCCTTAGTTGTTGTCATGGCGAAGTTGTTTGCTGGCAATTTACGTCCTTTTGACAGGGACCTAAAATCACGAGAGATGTTGGAGATATTTAATGGTGATTCCCAGGAGAGTAATTTCTTCTTCATAACTGTTAATTGGAGTTTGACCACATTTGATCTGAAGCATTCCAAGGTGGTGTGGATTCAAAATTGTACAAATGGATGGGGCTGACTCCCCGGGGGAATTTTTGACTTGCATTGTACATTATTGGGATCCCCTATGACCTTAGCCTGAGTTTCCCCTGGCCCTAACACCAAACTTACACATTTTGAAAGATATCTGGTGTGGGGCCAGAGCGCACTACTTTATAAATAAAAAAAAAGGAATTCTCCAACACCATTTGGTATTGGAGAGTTTTGAGGGGCTGACAACAAAAATCGACTATGACACAACATACACCTCATATATATTGATAATAGATTATTTATTGATCCAAACCCGCTCTTATTATCACCAACAGCTGCTACATTCCGTGGTAGTGTCCTCGGTTTTCAATCGTTCAAAATGTCCCACCTGAGCAAATGCCATTTTGCAGGTCATGGGAGTGACTAATCAACAAATGGTACTGATCCGGACCGTAAACAGAAAATATTATTGAAGGTTTCCGGGCCACATCTTTTTGTTGATAATTAAGTCGCTCCCTGATACCAAACAGTGTCGGAGAATTCCACGTTTTCATATAGTAGTGGACTCTGACCCCACACCAGACATCTATCTGTCAACATGTCTAAATCTGGTGTCAGGGCCAGAGGAAACTCGGGCTGCTATGACCATGTATGCAATTGCTGAGCATCAGGAGAAAAACACAATCATGATATAATAATTGACCTGGGGTCTGGCTCCACCCCTACAGACTTCATTTCTGAGCCATACAGTTGAAACGATGGAAATACCCAACCCATAACCATTTATACCCCTAGGGACTTAATTATTGGGTCATAACTTTGATACGATGGAGATCCCCACCCCATAACCATATATACCCCTAGGGACTTAATTATTGGGTCATAACTTTGATACGATGGAGATCACCACCCCCTAACCATATATACCATTGCTGGACATCAAGAAACAAACACAATCATGATATTAGTATTGACTCTTCGATCTGGCCCCACCCCTAGGGACATAATTTCTTGGCCATAACTTTGAAACGAATGAGATACCCAACCCTTTGCGAAATATACTATTACTGGCCATACAGTTACAGGTGAGCTATACAGGCCCTCTGGGCCTCTTGTTTAATTCTAGTGACTTTCTGAATCTCTAAGGAAAGCATAATTGTGTGCATGTGGAATATAATATATATATTGTTTGTGATACCTCTTCAGAAATAGGATTTTTGATTACACGAATATGTCTGATTTAGGAACGCGGTCTTGAAGTTTTCATTTTTAAAACCTCATTCCTCATGAAATGGAAAGGATCTCCACATAGTATTAAGCCCATTGTACTATTCTCTGCAGAATATTTCTAAATATTTCTTATTAAATCCACGTGTAATTTACGTGATATCTACATTATTTGGTATTTATTGTTATAATGGTCATATGAAATAACAATCCAGATAAATTTCCTGAATTATTTTGTGATAATTACCTGGAAAGATGGCTGTGGTATTTTCCTCTCCGCGTCCAAAATGTCAATCCATTCCTCATGTTGTCGACACTGACAGTCTGACACTAGGGGGCACCACATGTCCTTGTGTTACAGACTGTAATACGAGGCAGAGTGTAGCTATAGTGATATCTAACCTGGTGGCTCAAGGTTATAATTAACCCTAACCCTAATACGAGGCAGAGTGTAGCTATAGTGATATCTAACCTGGTGGCTCAAGGTTATAATTAACTACGCTTTGCCTTGTGTGACACAGTGTATACGTTTTAATTGATATATCTGTTAAACATACAAGACCAACTGTTAATTAATGCTGAGTAAAGTGAAGTGAATGTGATAACAAGCCATTGTTTGTTTTGGCCTTATTAAGTGATCATTATGTTCTATTACTGTTTTCATTGAAGCTGATACCATCACCAACAGATAAGTAAGATTTTTCTATTTGGTGTGAAATAAAATTTTGAATATAAATGAAATAAGTTTCAAGTCCAAAAAAATAAAATACAAAAATGTGGATACTTGTGAACAAGATTACAAAAATTGGTTTGACTATTTGACATAATGTGTTGTTGATTCAACCACCATTTGTAAATCTAACTTAACATGTAGTAGGTTTGAAAACTTCGACTTCCTATATATGATTTAGGGAATACAATGAGGAACCTTACAGAATTATATAGTCCAGTGATTAGTTTTAGAACTGTCTGTTACTCAGATGTTGCGAGCAGGAGAAAGTCCAGCAATAATCCCTTTCACACTGTGTTTCTGATAACAACACCTGAGCCACTGGCTGCCGTGGCAACAAAAATAGCTGTGTGTAACTTAATTCAGCAATTCCTTCTCTGGAATTATAAGATGGATATCAACCATGTTTAGTAAGAAGTTTCCACAGGTGGTCCTAATTCAAACGAGTGCAAAGGGAGGGGCTGACTCTGTAGTAACTCAAAGGGGGCTTATATAAAGTGCCAGGCGAGAAAGGGGTTATTGGTAGGAAATGGTTTAAACCCCACACTATAAATACCTGCTTGCTGGGCATGATGAGTCGAACACAATTACTCGTGTCACCAGGATTGGCCCCCAAAGGTCCAGCCCTACCCCTGGGTAGTTATTCTCCTGGACATTAAATGGAAATCATTGAGATCCCCACCCTATAACGATGTAGACATTTGTTGGGCATGAAGAGGCAAATACACGACCAGGACTGGCTCCAGGGTTCGGCTCTGATCTGACCCTTGGGACTTAGTTCCTTTGTGATAACATGGAAATGTTTGAGATCCCCTCCCCATAACTATATATGCAATGGCTGGGCATGAAGCCACAAACAGATTTATGCTATCAGAATTTGTGCCAGCTCTCACCCCACCCATGGGGACTTAGTCCTTAAGTCTTAACTTAGAAACAGTTAAGATCACCTCCCTGTAATAATTTGTGTGTTAGCTGGGCATCTTTAATTTCCTCGGTTAAAACTGCAACAATATTTGTTGCTCAGATAAAACATCAGAAACAAGTTTGACACAATGGAACACAATGTTTGTCAACAACTGTATAATAAAATCAGTGGCGGATCCAGAGGTTTTTTTTTCGGCTTCAGGAAACCCCCCCACCCTGAGAATTTTCTTTAAAAATCATGTATTTTCACCATTTTCCTCAATTTTTCCCCACATGNAGATAGGTCTCTGGATCCGCCACTGGTATCATTAAATCATTAATGTTAAAATTATTATTTTTTCCTTAAGTAAATTTAAAACAACAATGCAGATTCTATTGTAAGTTTTTGAGTAGGTTGTTTATGTTCACGGTGCATTTCAAACACAAGTTTACCAGATTATAGAACAGCCGTTGTTGCTGGAATAATGTCATGTTGTTTATGTTCGGCATAACCATCAGGTAGTACACATCAATGAAATTCTCATCAAAATTTGAATTTCATGTCACAACATGATTGATAATTGCTCTTTTATCCTTTTCGATAGTAAGATATTAGTGTGTTCTAATTATTGATGTTATATTTAAATTTCTTAAACAATTTAATGGATAGATAAATTAATCTGCTACAAGAGAAATTAAAATATTTCACAATATTGGGTGGAGGGGGATGGGGAAGCTTCAATTTTGGTATTCATTAAACCATTCTGATGCTCAAACATGGATTCTGTGCTTAAACCAACTTTCGACTCACCTAAATCATGTCAAACAATCAAAAAGTCAAACGCAAAGATTGAAAACAGTATTCGGCTTTAGTCTCTTCAAAATATTTTCAAATCCTTTGAAAATTATAACCGGATTAGGCTTGAGCATGACAATGGTTTCATGAATAGGGGCTCTGGAGTTAGACACGCTGTATTAGTACTGGTTCTACTGGTTCCGGCTCTTCTAATATGATCTTGTCCGGGCCATGACTTTTAAACAGTGTAAGATATCTTGATGAAACTTGCAGTATACCTGCATCAACTACAGATGATGTGCAATGCAGTGTCATCAGATCACTGTGGCCTTCACCTGAAGGTCAAAGATAAAATTAGTCTGATTGTTTCAAACATGTAAAGGTGTACACCAAGGTGATGCCAATGGTCCCTAACTATGTTTACCTCTTTTTAGGTCACCTGAGACAAAGTCTCAAGTGACCTATTGCGATCGCCTTTTGTCCGTCGTCGTCCGTCGTGCGTCCGTAAACAATTTACATTTTCGACTTCTTCTCCAAAACCACTGAACCAATTTCAATGAAATTTTGCAGGAACCTTCCACGGACAAAGGTCAACAAAAATTGTTGCCGGTTTAGTCCCAGGGGCCTGAGAGGCGGGGCCAAAAAGGGTCAAATTGACTGAAATTTCAAAAATCTTCTTCTCAAGACCCAGATATGGTAGAATCAAATACTCTTCATAGATGGAAGGGTCTTAAGGTGCTTTACCAAAATTGTGAATTTC
>NW_018407844.1:299285-300488 GCF_002113885.1 Mizuhopecten yessoensis
CCCCTGGGGAGGGGGTAAACTTTACTATAGTTTATATAGGGAAATCACATTTTGGACCAACATTTGTTTAATTTCCATTGGAAGTAATTCAATTTGGGTTAGCATTATCAGTATTAGGTAGCAGTTTGATAGTATGCACATATCAGCCCTGACTGACCCCCCAGGGCTGATGGGTGGGGCCAAAAAGGGTTGAATTGACTGAAATTTCAAAATCTACTTCTCAAGACCCAGATATGGTAGAATCAAATACTCTTCATAGATGGAAGGGTCTTAACTCATTCACCCCTGAAATTTCATAATGAACTATTCCAACATTTGAATTGGAAGAGTTCAAAATTTATTATGGTTTATAATGGCAAATGATACTTTGAATATTACATGTTAATAACTTGATTGGAATTATAACCTTGAGTTGACAGTTTGATACTTTGAAAATTTTGAACCAGCCCTACCCCCAAGGGCTGTAGGGTGGGGCCCAAAGGCGTCAGTGTGCTAAAATTTCTTCATTTTCCTTGTTTAGAATCAGAAGTGCTAGTTTCAAATACTTTTTAGTCTGAAATCTGTATGCTAGATATTGAATAAGGTGGTTTTATTGTTTTTTCCTGGAAAAAGGCTATTTTAACCTTCTAGGAGTCAATTGATTTATTTTAGCTGTTAACTTGCCTGGAATTACACATCAATTTTTTATGCCTGCCATGTTAAGTGGGAAGTACATAGAGTTACCATTCCCATCAGATCTCGTTGTATCCCATCCCGCCGTGGCACATCGATCCCTGTTCTGATTCTGTGACATCACTAATTCAATTTCTTAATGTATACAGAGGTCAGTTATAAGTTTTTCTCTTTGAACAGTTGCTATCCGCTGGTGAACAGAAGAAACAGTGTGTACAGGATGCGTTAACACGCCTGGAGAACGCGGGACTTGTCTGTGTTCGACGGGAGAAACAACGCTATGTGCTGGAGGTCAGTAATTCTATCTATATCATCCAAAAATACCACACACTACTTAATTATCTCCCTTGACTCAATTTCTGTTCCTTAAAAGTTGGTCAGAGTAGATGTGAGGAAACTTAATAGCATTCCATTGAGTTATCTTAATGGTTACTGGCCAAATATCACAACCCTGCATATATCAGTATTCAAAAAAAAGTTCTTTGAGTTGATGGACAGATGACAGACACTGTACCAATAATTACCATATGT
>NW_018407844.1:303445-310420 GCF_002113885.1 Mizuhopecten yessoensis
GTTACCATATGCTCATACAATGTAAGTACTTGATCATCCAAGCATGCTACTGGCCAAATATCATCACCCTGGGACTTTTGGTTATTGAGATGTTTTAAGATTTTTTTCATCATTTGTCATTTTGAACCCTGTGACCTTCAAAGAGGGTCAAGGTTAAACATTTGAACTAATTTGGTAGCCCTTCAACCCAGCAAGCTACTAGCCAGATGTCATCACACTAAGATTTTAAGTGTTAGAGTTTTGAAGAAACGTGTTGGTGTCGGATTGACGACAGATGCCACCCCATGACTGTTTGGGCGGGGTGGGCTGAAATTTGTATTGCTAATCAACTTTACATACCCAATTATCATAGCTCTAGAGTTCTGTTCTTTTACGAGACAAGTTTGTCAGCTTGCTGAAAAATAATGGGAACAAACTTTTAACTGTTTTATTGTTTTGTTTGTTTGTGTTTTACGTCCATGTAGGCCTCTGACCCGCGACCCGAATCATGGGGAACCTGCATGTGAAATTTGAGATAAATCCTTGCGGTAGTTTTTGGGGAAAAAAACCTTTATCTCTCAAAATTTAGGAAGATTCACTTGTAGGTTCCAATTGTCTTGTGTTATGTATATTTGGACTAATCAGAAAACCAAGATGGTCAGCAGACTGCTACTTGAATTTAGAGAGTGGAAGTTTGTTTGCGCTATTTCTCAGAAAGAACTGGAGGGATCTCTCCCAAATAATAACTGAACTACAAGTTCAACGTATCCAAATTTCATACATGTAGTTATTTAATTCAGACGTCTAATTGGAGCCCTTAAATTTGACTGATCAGGGTTATTTTGTCTCGCCACCACGAAATGGAAGCGAGACTGAGGTGTTGCTATTCTGGCGATGGCGGCGACGGCGACGGCGTTAACATTAAGTTTTTGTGTTTAAGTTAGTTTTACTGAAAGTATAAATGCTAGACCAACCAAACTTAGATCATAGATGCATCTTAGGTAGTACATCTCAATCCAATCATTGCATCAGATGCTGGATGCGGCCTACCTTTCATGGTCCATTGACTTTGTCAGAATCTCCATCAACATTATGTTTTTGTGTTTAAGTTAGTTCCTCTGATATGTGCATTGATGGTCAAAGCGGGGCATAGGCGAGACTAATAAAATCTTTCACCTGTAACTGAGTGAGATTGGGATATCTCAGTCGTGTTGAGATTCTGTAACCAAATCCTAACCGTGGCGTAAGCCGAGGTTGGGATGTTACAGAATCTTAACCCGAGACTGATATAACCGATCTTGCTCAGTTACAGGTGATTGATTTTTTTTCTCGCACCTTTTAGTTCGAAAAAACATAATTCAATTTTGCTGAAAACAATGATAATGACCTCTTCACTACCTTAGCTACATTTGAATGCTTCCGCGTAAAAATGTAGTTCGTCCTTACATAGATTACAACGTATTTCACAGTGTAGATTATATTTGATCTACAACATCAAAAATCTAACAACATCAAAACTATACATATTACGCCAAAACAGAACATTTATAATGCAAATTGTCAATTTCAAGCAGTTAAGACGCGGATGAATACATCGCAGTGTACAAATTCGGCGAAATGTCACGTAAAGGTACAAGACAGATCGGACGAGATATAAAAATCTAGCATGGGGTATGACGTTGGATATCTCTGTCTGAGGTGCGAGAAATATCAATCTGAATGGCTTGTTAGCTCACCTGGTCCAAAGGACCAAGGTGAGCTTATGCCATACCGTTGCGTCCGTCGTCCGTCCGTCCGTCCGTCAACAATTTCTTTAAACGACTTCTTCTTCTTAACCACTGATTGAAATTTAACCAAATTTGACTGGAAGCATCCCTAGGTGGTGGGGATTCAAAATTGTACAAATGGTGGGGCTGACCCCCCAGAGGGCTGAGGGGCGAGGCCAAAAGGGGTCAATTTGGCTATATTGCTTAAAGTGACTTCTTCTCTGTAACTAAGAGATGGATATCAACCATATTTGACTGGAAGCATCCCTTGGTGGTGGAGACTCAAAATTGTACAAATGGTGGGGCTGAGGGCAGGGCCAAAAAGGGTTATTTGGCTATACTGCTTTAAGTGACTTCTTCTCTGTAACTAAGAGATGGATATCAACCATATTTGACTGGAAGCATCCCTAGGTGGTGGAGATTAAAAATTGAACAAATGGTTGGGCTGACCCCCCAGGGGGCTGAGGGGCGGGACCAAAAGGGGGCAATTTGGCTATATTGCTACAAACGACTTTTTCTTTAGAACTATGCACTGGATATCAATCATACTTGATCAAAAGCATTCTTTGGAGGCAGGGATTTAAAATTCTACAAATGGTTTGACTGACCCTCCAGGAGGCTGAGGGACGGGGGCCAAAAAGGGTATTTGACTATATTGCTTTAAGCGACTTCTTCTCTGGAACTGAGAGATGGATATCAACCATATTTGACAGGAAGCATCCCTAGGTGTTGGTGATTCAAAATTGTACAAATGGTGGGGCAAACCCCCCGGCTAAGGGGTGGGGCCCAAAAAAGTGTATTACTTGAAAATGGTTGAGATCGGGGGCCCTACCGTATACCCATATATACAATTGCTGAGTATAAAGAGAAGAATGCACATTTGCTTCCAGGATGGCCCTATAGGGTTTGGCCCCACCCTTGGAGACATAGTTCCTGGGTCATAACTTTGAAATGGTTGAGATCCCCACCCCAAAACTATATATACAATTGTTGGGCATAAAGAGAGGAATGCAGTCATGATATTAGAATTGATCCTGGGGTCTGGCCACAACCCTAGGGACCTAGTTTCTGAGTCACAGCTTTGAAGCTGTTGAGATCCCCACCCCATAACCATACATTAAATTGCTGGGCATGAAAAATCTAATACGGATATGCTACAAGGATTGGCCTTCGGGTCGGGCATATTCCCTTGGATCTCATTTGGAGAATATTTTGCCATGATTGATTAGATATCCAGGTGAGCGATACAGGCCCTCTGGGCCTCTTGTTTAAGTTTTGGGTGACTACTGGTATACCATTTTTCAATGGGCTTGTTGAACCTTAAAATCATAACATAACATCTAATGAATCATAGGTCCAGATTCATGGTATTTAAATCAAAGGAGAAAACCTAAAGTATTCAAGATATTTAATTATGCCTGCTCTGGAACAAAGAGAGAGATGTATTAATACTATTAACAATAGGGGTCGCAGGGTCGCGGTGGCCAAGTGGTTAGGGCGTCTGACATTCTGATACCACTATCCCTCCACAACTAGGTTGTGGGGTCGCGGTGGACAAGTGGTTAGGGCGTCTGGCATTCTGATACCACTACCCCTCCACCACTAGGCTGTGGGGTTGCGGTGGCCAAGTGGTTAGGGCGTCTGACATTGTGATACCACTAACCCTCAAACACTAGGTTGTGGGGGTGCGGTGGCCAAGTGGCCCGGGCGTCTGACATTCTGCTACCACCAGCCCTCCAACACTGGGTCGTGGGTTATAGACCTACATGGGGCAGTTGCCAGGTACTGGCCGTAGGTCGGTGGTTTTTCTCAGGAAACTAAGGCTTTCCTCCCCCACCAAAACCTGGCATGTCCTTAAATGAGCATAGCTGTTAATACGATGTAAAACACTAACAAACCAAACCAAAAGTATTAATACTGGTTCTTCTGCTAGAAACTTTTCCTGGCCGAAGCATGAAGTATACCTGTATCATCCACATAGGGTATGCAGTGCACTGGGGTAATGCCATTAAGGTCAAAGTTCAACTAGATATATACATGTATGGAGAATACAAGTTAGAAAATGTGACAACTGGATAAGAGATACTCAGTGTTTACAAGTCACGACCACATTGTTTCCTGTCACAGGTACTCACACACCCCTCAGCTCTGCAGAAGACCTTGTATGACATTCTGGACAAGCAATGTTCCAAATCCAAACGTGGGTATAACACATCACTCTCAAGGAAATACAATGTTCCTTTAAGCCATATGCCTGATAAAAAAAAATCTTAAAACAATTTGTTTAATAACTTTGAATAATTTCATATCAAATGATTGGTATTTTTTTATTTTTTTTTTATTTTTCTACTTGTCAAATACTTAATGTTAAAATGACCTACCGTATACATACACCAATTGATGAAAAACTGTTAGTTTCTCTACTGTAAGTGTTAAATTTAACGCAATTAAAAGGACAGTGTTTGAAGCTTCTCTGACCCGTGTTTATTACAACAAGGAAGAATATAAGTTTCTAAATTACATATGCTGGTACTCTACTCCAAAAAGTGAAATTTATTTTAATGAAAAAGTCGAAAAACCGTGGTGTCTGTTTATGTGACAATGTCTATCATAGAGGTCATGGTTTAATAATGGTTCCAAATTTTATCAAATCAATAATTTGTTTGCTTGTGTAGGTATATGGTCCATATACATGTACTGATATTTAAATTTTAGAAAAAAATTATTACTTAATGAAGGTGTTTTTTAAATAAAGGTGTTTTTGAAAGTCATATTTCAAAATGCAATTCTAAACAAAATAAATTAATATAAAAAGTTATGCGAAATTATTGTGTGGTTTGTTGTAGATGCTGACGTGGGTTGTCATTTTCTCCACCTACACCAGGAAGTTTGTCGGACATTCCAGTATGCCAAGGTCAAGATTAATGCTGTTCGCACATGTCTCACCCGACTGGAAGAGCACAGTGATGTCATCAGGACCACTGTAGATAGATATAGAACCGTGCCTAGTTAGGTCATCACGTCACCTTCCTGTTCAACTGTAGATAGATATAGAACCGTGTCTAGTTAGGTCATCATGTCACCTTCCTGGTCAACTGTAGATAGATATAGAACCGTGCCTAGTTAGGTCATCACGTCACCTTCCTGGTCAACTGTAGATAGATATAGAACCGTGTCTAGTTAGGTCATCACGTCACCTTCCTGGTCAACTGTAGATAGATATAGAACCGTGTCTAGTTAGGTCATCACGTCACCTTCCTGGTCAACTGTAGATAGATAAAGAACCGTGCCTAGTTAGGTCATCACGTCACCTTCCTGGTCAACTGTAGAAAGATATAGAACCGTGGCAAGTTAGTTCATCACGTCACCGTTGTGGTTATTCTGTGAACTACAAGGCCATCATGTCGCCTTCCTGGTTGTCCAAATGAGACCTTAAGTGTATTTTGATGGCATAGGACTTCATCCTGCCATTCTAAACGTCATCCACTGAAGGCATTAACTCCCTAGAGTTTTCAGGTTATCTAGAAACTGGCAAGGAAATTTACTGATGTTGAAGTTCATTTGTACCCTGTAAAGTCAAACTGTTTGACTCTCTCAGTCCTTGTCATGTTTTGTGGATCTGTGACCTTATGATTTTATATGACCTCTGACCTGCAGATATAAATAGAGATTTTATGATTGACACGACCACTGACATGCAAATCAAAATCATTAGATCATTTTGTTAATTTTGTGCCATACTAACTAAGTTTTTGTTAATTATTTATTTGGTGTTGTTTGTTTTAAATAAAAAAGAGTATTTTCTGGTTTGTTCTGTCATTGCTTAAATTACATTCATAATCTTCAACACCCTTTCAGCTTCAGGTGGTAAACCTCATATTAACTGAGTAGATTTGGTGCTACAGATTATATTTCCTGTCTAACTTTAGGTGCTACAGATTATATTTCCTGTCTAACTTTAGGTGCTACAGATCATATTTCCTGTCTAACTTTAGGTGCTACAGATCATATTTACTGTCTATCTTTAGGTGCTACAGATCATACATGTATTTACTGTCTAACTTTAGGAGCTACAGATCATATTTCCTGTCTAACTTTAGGTGCTACAGATCATATTTACTGTCTAACTTTAGGTGCTACAGATCATATTGACTGTCTAACTTTAGGTGCTACAGTTCTTATTTACTGTCCAATATTAGGTGGTACAGATCATATTTACTGTCTAGGTGGTACAGATCATATTCACTGTCTAGGTGGTAAATTATAAAGTTCATATTTACTGTCTAACTTTAGGTGGTAACATTATATTTACCGTCTAACTTTGGGTGGTACAGATTATATTTACTGTCTAGGTGGTACAGATCGTATTTACTGACTAATTGTAGGTGGTAACATTATATTTACCGTCTAACTTTGGGTGGTACAGATCATATTTACTGTCTAACTTTAGGTGCTACAGATCATATTTACTGTCTCACTTTAGGTGGTATAGTTCATATTTACTGTCCAATATTAGGTGGTACAGATCATATTTACTGTCTAGGTGGCACAGATCATATTTACTGTCTAGGTGGAAAAGTTCATATTTACTGCCTAACTTTAGGTGGTACAGTTCATATTTACTGTCTGACTTTGTTTGACAAAGAGTATTATAAATGATCAGGTATTTCATTTTTCATCCTTTTTTCCTCTCTGTGCTTTTTTGTTCAATTCAAAATAAATACGCATTTTTTTTAAACGATGGCAATATTGTTGGAGTTGCCTGTCTTTGTTTTCACTAATTTCTCCGATTCATAAATAGTGCAACATCCCGTAGTTCACATACATTTTCCAAAACTGATGAACTAAAAGATTCACATATTACATTCAATGGTGAAGATCTTTTTGATATGTGTTTCGTTTTTCGAATAAGAAAAACACTTATCCTTTTCATAACCTGACTACAAATTTCTACATCCTGAGTTCCCCAATTGCATTTCAATTTAAGTTTTCGTAGAAATGTTTCGAATTTCAGTAAACTGAATGAAATATTCTCATCATACTCCAATTCAAGACGTTTGTCAATATTGTTTGCATTTAAAATGACAGGAACGTCACTTTCCTTTTTCCTTTTTTTGTGGATCACAAGAAACCAACCAACTTTTAGCCTACTTATTTAAAGATGAGAGGTTCTTGTTGAGAACTATTTGTATATCGTGACAACTAGGGATTGAACAGCGTTTGTTAAGGG
>NW_018407844.1:310429-312539 GCF_002113885.1 Mizuhopecten yessoensis
GGGGGTAAGTTTTCCTGCCGGTACAATCCATATTTACATTTTTACTAAAGAACAATTGTTTAATTTTATTTATTTGTTCTTAAATAATTTATTAATTTACTGCGTTTCGTATATGTGTCGTCCTTTAAACGATATTTGCGGAACAGCCCTATTTTAATAAAATTGGCGCCAATAATTTACCGTTGTAATCTGAACGCTTGCTGCAGTGGCATTCTCCATGTTATCCGAAGCGAAGCGACAAGACTCTCATTGAACAAACCAAATGTTACGTCACCGGAGTTTTTGCTTTCATGAAATGCATTTCTGCTGATATTGTTCATATAGGCGGTTGTAGCGCAAATGTAAATTTAATTAATTGGGGAAAAATTAAAATAAAGTAAAGAGTTATCATCTGCAAATAACCTCGAGGCTGAGTCACGTACATCATCAAAAAAGAAACCGCCCGAGTATCAAACTTTGCGGAACCCTTGCTGTATTAGTATTTGTTTCAGAATGTGAATTTCCAAATAAAACTTGTTTGAAAATAATTCAGTAAATTTCCTATGCATGTAAATGTGCTATCATGCCGCTATGTCAAACACAATTAAACGCTTTTGACACATCACAAAAAATAATGCAAACATTTTTCCTTTCCTCGAAAGCAAATAAAATATTATGGTACCTTTTGGGAGAATGAACAGACGTAAAACTGGAACGATGTCAAGGAAGAAAGCGATTTTCATAGCTTGTAAGTTAACTACACGCTTGATACCTAAACAGCTGTAGATATCATGGGACTTGGGTTTATTATTACACGGCGTTTGACGATCTCCATTTCAAACAACGACATAACGGTACTTGGTTAAGGATCCCCGTCCCTCCGCCTAAAAATGTAATGAGGCATTGTTTTTTTTTCTTCTACGGCATCGCTATTGCATAACCAAATCATTTCTGAACAATAACCCATACCTTGCAGTAGATTTTAAGGTTTGTTTTGGATATTATGAAATTTCGATTTTTTTTAAAATGGAAAAATGAAACAAAATACATTTTATTTGATGCAACGATGGTTTATTAGAAATATAACACATAAAAAATAATAACAATGTCAATATTGATGAACAAAACACACACAAAATGAGTAATTTTCTAACAATAATACTAAAACAAACAAAAATGCACGTTACATGAATCAATAAAATTCCGAGTGCCAATACAACACGTTTAGGACAACGAAAGGAAAATATAGGTGACAGAAAATAAATATCTTGCGGACTTACTTACTATACCATTTTTTTTTTATAAAGATACAAAAAAAATAAACAAAAAAGACAGACAACTCTTATATTTGTACCAATAATAATTCTAAATCCCAAAAAGTCGTATTCAATTTACAACATACAATATAGCACTTTTTATATACGAATATAATACATTAGGCATTACCAACCAATAAAATTACTTAAATGTAATAACCAATATAAAACAAAATTACACATTGTGTATGAATAACATTATAACAATGTACTTTACTATGTCATAGCAAAAATGTCACAATGAACAACAATAACAAAGTTTCACATATTCACAATAATAAATGTCTACATAATGTACAAATAACATACCATGTTGTGATATAAAAAAAACCCACTAAATACAACAATAAGAAACTTTTACATTATGGGCCTCAGTAGCCAGCGTCTCTTCAATGTGTGAACGAGTGTCACTCTGTTTCGTTGCATAGTCGTGGTCTAGCAGTTGATAGTGGACATCGTTGTTGTTATTATTGTCAGCTTATGCGTTCAGTTTACATTTAAAACGGCCGACTTTACATCGGGCTTGTCGGCCATCACTGCCACGACGTTAACGTGGTTTACATCGTTACGACAGGTTTTTTTGCCCATACTTTCACGATTGGAGATTTTCAACGCAAGGGACACAACTCTGTAGTCAAAACGTTATTCAAACGAAATTTATTCAAGGGAAGATAACAACATTGTCGAAATGGTAATCAGGGGCAGGTGACTCGAACACTGAAAAACGACAGGGGAATTCTTTCGTATTGGCTCTGCCTGGGACGGGGATCCTTAACACGCTCTAGACTTTGTGAGAAAGGTACACATTGCTGTTG
>NW_018407845.1:0-607 GCF_002113885.1 Mizuhopecten yessoensis
TATTACGACTGCCTTCTTCCTTTAACCTATTACGACTGATTGCTTTCTTTATCCTATTACGACTGACTGCTCCCTTTATCCTATTACGACTGATTGCTTCCTTTATCCTATTACGACTGCCTTCTTCCTCTATCCTATTACGACTGCATACTNTATCCTATTACGACTGATTGCTTCCTTTATCCTATTACGACTGCCGTATTCCTCTATCCTTTTACGACTGTCGTACTCCTCTATCCTATTACGAGTGATTGCTTCTTTTATCCTATTACGACTGCCGTATTCCTCTATCCTATTACGACTGCCTACTTCCTCTATCCTATTACCACTGATTGCTTCCTTTATCCTATTACGACTGATTGCTTCCTTTATCCTATTACGACTGCCTACTTCCTTTATCCTATTACGACTGACTACTAACTTTATCCTATTATGACTGCCGTATTCCGCTATACTATTACGACTGATTGCTTCCTTTATCCTATTACTACTGCCTACTTCCTTTATCCTATTACGACTGACTACTAACTTTATCCTATTATGACTGCCGTATTCCGCTATACTATTACGACTGATTGCTTCCTTTATCCTATTACGACTGACTGCT
>NW_018407845.1:4650-6685 GCF_002113885.1 Mizuhopecten yessoensis
ATTGTCAAATGAAATCTAAATAAAATACCACATGTTCAAGTTTTTACAAATATTAAAAAATACTTAGAAGTACAATGGTTATTCCAAATAATCTGACATAGTTTACTTATGTGTGCAACTTTAAAGTACAAAGTCTAGATTTATTAAAATAATTACATGTCTGTGTCATCATCGCTGCCAGGTGTCCGAGGATTTCCATTGTACGCATGTACACCGGCGTTACCAAGGAGGCAATCACACGTGGACGAAGGTATGACGTAGTTTTGCTGGAGTGCCGGGGTAAAAAAAAAATGTAACTCCTTTTCCGCGAAGAACTGGACAGTTTCCATATGGCCAGAAGTAAGACCGGCCATGATGAGGATGGCTATAACGATTATGGCAAAACCACGTGTAATACCGAAGACCATCTTTCCTGAGCTTGCTACCGGATTAAGTTTAGTGGCAGATCCTCTGCAAGATTTTTTCAGTTTCGTCCGTTCTTGCCTCCGTTTCTGCTCACGTTGTCTACACGACGCCCTTTTGTGTGGGGGGACGTTTCGTTTACTGGCCAGTCGGTGTCGGTACAGACCGATCCTGGCCCGGTATGTCTGGAGGTCCTCCATAGGCACAAAGAATTAAGGAACGCTTACATCACGGCATGTCAAGGTGGATTCTTCAATATAGAATAATCCATTAGTTAACTTTGGCAAGAACATTGGTTAAGCGTCAAATAAAATGCTTAGAAAAAGAACAGAATCATAACAAGAGGCCCAGGGGGCCTGTATCGCTAACCTGGATATCTAAGCAATCATGGCAAAATATTCTTCAAATAAGATCCCAGGAATAGGGCCAGACCCCAAGGCCAATTCTTGTAGCATATTTAATGCCCGGCAATGGTATGTCTGGTTATGGGGTGGGGATCTCAACTGTTTCTAAGTTGTGACTCAGAAACTAGGTCCCTAGGGGTGTGGCCAGAATTAAGGGTCAATGCTAATATCGTGATTGTATTCGTCACTTTATGCCCAGCAATTGTATATATAGTCTTGGGATGGGGATCTCATCCGTTTCAAAGTTATGACCCAGGTGTTAAGTCTGCAAGGGTGGGGCAGACCCCGTGGTCAATTATAAGATCATGACTGCATTCGTCTCTTTATGTCCAGCAATTATATATATAGTTTTAGGGTGGGGATCTCAACCGTTTTAAAGTTATGACCAAGGGACTTATATAAGTCTAAAAGGGTAGGGCCAAACCCCAGGGCCATCCTGGAAGCATATGTGCATTCATTTTTTTTATACACAGCAATTGTATATACGGTAATAAGGTTGGTATCTCAACCATTTCCAAGTTATAAACTAGTTTTGGCTCCACCCTTTAGCCCATGGGGCCAGACTATCAATTTGTACATTGGTTAATCCCCACCACCTAGCTAGGGATGCTTCCAACAAAAGATAGATGATATCCATCGCTTAGTTCCAGAGAAGAAGTCGCTTAAATCAATATAGCCAAATAATAACCCTGTTTGGCCCCACCCCTCAGCCCCCTGGGGGATAAGCCCCTCCATTTGTACAATTTTGAATCCCCACCTCCCATGAATACTGTTTCCAAGCTGCGACTCAGAAACTAGATCCCTAGGGTTGTGTCCAGACCCCAGGATCAATTCTAATATCATGACTGCATTCGTCTCTTTTTGTCCAGCATTTGTATTTATAGTCTTGGGGTGAGGATCTCAACCGTTTCAAAGCTATGACCCAGCGGTAAGTCTTCAAAGGTGGGGCAGACCCTTGGGTCAATTCTAATATCATGACTGCATTAGTCTCTTTATGCCCAACAATTGTATATATAGTTTTGGGGTGGGGATCTTAACCATTTCGAAGTTATGACCCAGGGGTTAAGTCTCCAGGGGTGGGGCAGACCCCAAGGCCATCCTGGAAGCATATGTGCGATCATCTCTTTATACTCAGCAATTGTATATATGGTTATAACGTGGGATCTCAACCATTTCCAAGTAATAAACTTGTTTTAGACCCTTAGCACGGGAGGTGGGTGGGGGTAGGG
>NW_018407845.1:11230-15991 GCF_002113885.1 Mizuhopecten yessoensis
GGGTAGGGGGTGGGGCGGGGGGTCGGCCCCACCATTGGTACATTTTTGAATCCCCACCACCTAGGGATGCTTCCAGTCAAATATGTTTGATATCCAGTGCATAGTTCTACAAAAGAAGTCGCTTAAATCAATATAGTCCAATTGCCCCCTTTTGACACCGCCCCTCAGGCCCCTGGGGACCAGACCCACGGTTTATACAAAAGTGATTCCCCTTTACGCAAGGATGCTTCAGACCAAATGTGGAACAAATCCTTTAATTCCTACAGAAAAAGATGGATTTTTGAGAATTTACTATGTGTTCCCTATTGGGCCCCGCCCCTCAGGCCCTTTTGGGGCCAGACCCACGGTTTATACAAAATTGGTTCCCCTTCTACCAAGGATGCTTCAGACCAAATATGAAACAAATCCTTTCATTCCTACAGAAGAACGATTTTAAAGAATTTGCTATATTTCCCCTATTGGGCCCCTCCCCTCAGCCCCCAAGGGGGCCAGACCCAACATTTATACAAAATTGGTTCCCCTTCCCCTTAGGATGCTTCTGACCAAATTTGGTCAAAATCTGCACAGTCGTTTATGACTAGTAGCGATGATTTTTACGAAAAGTTGACGGACGACGGACGCCGTAAGCCGTCTGGCATAAGCTCACTTGCCGTTCGGGCAGGTGAGCTTATGAAAACGTTTTGTTGCAGTTATGACCTACTATCTCGTAATAACAAGATCTCTTCATTATACTTCCATAAATCTCTGTATACCATTCGGTCAAATAATTTCCTCTTCTGTCATTGCTTCATATTTCCAGCCAACTTCAATATCATTCCCTCTGTCAACTTCCGGTCGTCTCCTGATCAAGAACACCAGTAAAACACTTCACAACAGCAGCATCCATTCTCAGCATCGCTCTCATTTTTGGACCACAAACAAAGGCAATTCGCTCCACAAAGAGACCTCCAGTACGCACAAGAACGCACCTATACACCAAACAATTGAACATGATAAAGTCACCCTAACGAAACATCAGTCCCTATAAAAAAAAAATGAAACATAAAACAATAAGAACCAGCTGCATCACTGGAACAGCTAGCTTGCAAGTATGGCAGTATTTTCTCCTCAACATTCTTTTGTTGATACATTTCCCCTCCAAGAATTCTCGTCCTGACACTTCGCCTGAGGAATTCAGTGTGTCCTTCCCGTACCAATACATCTTCCCTTCTCACCGGGAACAGTAATGTTCAGGTGGGCACCCATCCAGTCACTGACTGACTGACTACGCGCAACGTTGCTGAGCTAGTGAGCGCGTCCTAGGGCTATAATGCATTGCTTGCCAGGTAAACAGTACCCCATCCCCATTCCTTATTGTTACAATATTGTAGTACAATACAATACTTGGTTACGCGTTAACTTTCATGGAATAAACTAAGCATTCCTGCCAGTACTACATCCATAGATATATAACTATATAACTAATGGATTGCCCTATCGTCCACAGGGACCTGACAATTTGTTATAGCTGTATTTGGACCTAAACTAAGGTGTCCAGAGTAAGTTTACACGTTTTAGGCGTTGAGAATGCTCCCTGTGTACTCGTCTACATTCTACAATAGCAACGTAACAGATTCTTAAACCTCAGCAACATATCAGACGACATAACTGGATAAGGACGCCCTAAATGCAAAAACATCCCCAATAGAAATCATAACAAGAGGCCCAATGGGCCTACATCGCTTACCTGGTATTAATCTCACAATAGTAACCTTAAGAGTAGACTAAAATAAAGCTTCAGGCAAAATATCAGTTTGTTGACTTCAAGTCATTCAAAAGAACCTGTTTAAATTATTAAACACTTTTGACCCCTGTGACCATGAAAGTCAAACATAGACATTAAATTGAACAAAGTGTATAGCCCTTCATCCCAGAATGCAACTTGCCAAATATCAGCAACCTATTCCTTTTGTTTATTGAGAAGATAACTTTTAAAGATTTATGCACAATTAACCAGATGTGATCTTGAAAGTTAGTCAAGGTCCGTCACGTGAACACACTCACCCTGGACGTTCTGGATATTCAGAAGTCGTTTAAAGAATTCAACATATTTGACCCCTGTGACCTTGAGTATTGGCAAAGGTCATTCATTTGAACAAACTTGGTATCCCTTCATCCCAGCATACTTCCAACCAAAAAGCATCACCCTAGACATTTGGTTATTCAAAAAAAGTTGTTTTATGTTTTTAAAGACAATTGACCCCTGTGACCTTGAATATTGGCGAGGTCATTTCTTTGAACAAACATGGTAGCCCTACATCCCCGCATGCTACTGGCCAAGTATCATCATTCTTGTCCTTTGGTTATTCAGAAGAAGTTGTTTAAAGGTTTTTAAGCCAATTGACCCCTGTGACCTTGAATATGGGCGAAGGTCATTCATTTGAACAAACATGGTAGCCCTATATCCCTGCATGCTACTGGCAAAATATCATCATCCTGGGCATTATGGTTAACCAGAAGAAGTAGTTTAAAGAATTTAAACATATTTGACCCCTGCGACCTTTAATGTGAGCTAACAACAATGCTACCAACAACACCCATCAGAATAACCATAATAAATTTTGACTTATTATCAAACAGCGTTTTAAATGAAACGTTTTCGGACGGACGACGGACACCGCGGTATGGCATAAGCTCACAATGGTCCTTCGGACCAAGTGAGCTAAAATCCAAGAGACCCATAGCTATAGGCTGATGGTCACCTGAAGGAAACAATAGGGGTGTCATTTTGATGTACGAATAGGAGGGAAAGTCTAGACTAGAATGTAAACTAAAAGGCAGGTGATATTGGAATGTGACGGGCTTACAAGTATGTGTGTTTGCTATTGGGAGGAAAGGAGTCGGTACAAAGATGGAATAACGGGAACTATATATTTGAGTAAACGTTTAATTGGACCACGGACTTAGATAGCATCTAATCTAATTCCGTGGCTTGACACGAGATAAAGATGTAAACGGGAATAGTGAATTATATATAATTTACCGAGTGTTTAGATCGTAAATTCCCGTATTTGATATTGACTTCATTTTCCTTTCAAAGTAAATATTCGGAGCAAACAAAATAATCAAAAGCAAAACGTGATGTTATGACAGAATGTGTTATTGAAGGTTAATTGTCCAGTCAGAGACGTATGTTACAGTTCAGTGACTCGTTATTAGATCATTGGTAACTCAGAAACTCACGTACAGCTTGTGCAATGGCCTTGTCGTATCGTGTTCTTTAGCCTGGTTCATGCATATCGATCAGTGTATTTTTAAAATGTCTGCCGCTCTCTTTTTCTTTGTGTAAACCCGCTTACAATCGATCAGGATGTTTATTAAAACGGTTTGATTAGGTGCTTCCCCTAAAATTGTATTGTATACATATGTACGTGTCTTCTCGTTAAGCCGAGAGAACATGAAACGTCGTCTTTCATGCAAACTATCAGTATCATTTAAAACGTAAAACGATCGCTTTTAATTAATTAGACTATATCTTATTATATTTTATTATTAAAATGAATTGTTAATTATTTTTTACATCTTAATCCAAAAAGGTTTCCGTCACATTTAAATACGTAGAAAAAATGACGACTACGATATCCAGGTTGATTATACGGATGGACTGTCAAGGGGAATCCCCTTCGAATCGTTGTGTTGTGTTTGCTATGCACAGGGATCCCCCGATATCCCTGTACCACTGCCAAAAACTGTAACTTCGCATCGGAAACTTATTTCTTTAGCATGACTATAGCTTTGATAAAAAAAATATAAATACAATGCAGCTTTATTGACAAAATTTAACCAACAATAGCGTTCCAAATAACGAATAATACAACGGAACTGATATTTGTGGACACCATTTAACGGGTTGCCTATCCATGCCAACTGAAACCTGTTCAATACTTACATTTACCATTTTTCAAATCAGTTTATCTCATAGAAAATCAATAACACTTATTATTCACCAGTTAATTTAAGTAATGTACGTACTTATCGTACGCGTATATGTCTGTTCAATTAATAGAACAGCCATCTCGAGAGGGAGTGTCAGTTGTGTTCAGCTTAACAATACTAATCACGACGTCAACAATTGTGGCATATCAAACGTTGCTGTATTTAATAATTTTATATTTATGTTCGAAATCTTATATTTGTATTCAATAATTGTAAATATATGTTAAAAAAATATGCATCTGTGCAATAAAATACATACTTGAAAAAAATACATATTCATAAAAAATATATATATATGATCATAAGATCACAGTCGCCTTCTAGCTTCGCTCTAGAGGGAATTTCCCTTTATAGCTCAATTGAAGAGCGTCCAACTAGTAACCTAGAGATTGCAGGTTTGATCCCCAGTGGAAGCACACTACTCTTTCAAAGTCTTTACTATTACAAATGGTGTCTGACCTGTGGTGCCTGTCACAGGAGCCCGTGTTGTGGTGTTGGAGGGCAAACACAGTTAAAAAGGGTGCGGATAGTGTGGCAGGTTTTATAAATGTAATTGTACATAGGATTACGGTCGCTTTCGATCTAACTATGTAGCTTTACACCAGAGGGAATTTCCCTTGAGCTCAGTAGTAGATTAACCAACTATAGAAGGTCGGAGGTCACAGGTTCGATCCCCGGTGGAGGCACACTACTCTCTTTTCTGTTACAGGTGTACATGTATTGATAATTGAATTCAGTATTAGGCCAGGCGATTGTATTTGTGGCAAAATTGGTGTAGGGGTGTAT
>NW_018407845.1:16767-24550 GCF_002113885.1 Mizuhopecten yessoensis
CAAAGTCATCATGAATATTCGGAGCAAATAAAATAGTCAAAAGCAAAACGTGATGTTATGACAGAATGTGTTTTTGAAGGTTAATTGTCCAGTCAGAGACGTATATGTTACAGTTCAGTAAATCGTTATTAGATCATTGGTAACTCAGAAACTCACGTACAGCTTGTGCAATGGCCTTGTCGTATCGTGTTCTTTAGCCTGGTTCATGCATATCGATCAGTGTATTTTTAAAATGTCTGCCGCTCTCTTTTTCTTTGTCTAAATCCGCTTACAATCGACCAGGATGTTTATTAAAACGGTTTGATAAGGTGCTTCCCCTAAAATTGTATTGTATACATATGTACGTGTCTTCTCGTTAAGCCGAGAGAACATGAAACGTGATCTTTCATGCAAACTACCAGTATCATTTAAAACGTAAAACGATCGCTTTTAATTAATTAGACTCTATCTTATTATATTTTATTATTAAAATGAATTTTTAATTATTTTTTACATCTTAATCCAAAAAGGTTTCCGTCACATTTAAATACGTAGAAAAAATGACGACTACGATATCCAGGTTGATTATACGGGTGGACTGTCAAGGGGAATCCCCTTCGAATCGTTGTGTTGTGTTTGCTATGCACAGGCCTAGGGATCCCCCGATATCCCTGTACCACTGCCAAAAATTGTAACTACGCATCGGAAACTTATTTCTTTAGCATGACTATAGCTTTGATAAAAAAAATATATAAATACAATATTGACAAAATTTAACCAACAATAGCGTTCAAAATAACGAATAATGCAACGGAACTGATATTTGTGGACTAAAGTGCATACCATTTAACGGGTTGCCTATGAATGCCAACTGAAACCTGTTCAATACTTACATTTACCATTTTTCAAATCAGTTTATCTCATAGAAAATCAATTACACTTATTATTCACCAGTTAATTTAAGTAATGTACGTACTTATCGTACGCGTATATGTCTGTTCAATTAATAGAACAGCCATCTCGCGAGGGAGTGTCAGTTGCATGTGTTCAGCTTAACAATATTAATCACGACGTCAACAATTGTGGCATATCAAACGTTGCTGTATTTAATAATTTTATATTTATGTTTGAAATCTTATATTTGTATTCAATAATTGTAAATATATGTTAAAAAAATATGCATCTGTGCAATAAAATATATACTTGAAAAAAATACATATTCATAAAAAATATATATATGATCATAAGATTACAATCGCCTTCTAGCTTCGCTCTAGAGGGAATTTCCCTTTATAGCTCAATTGAAGAGCGTCCAACTAGTGACCTAGAGATTGCAGGTTTGATCCCCAGTGGAAGCACACTGCTCTTTCAAAGTCTTTACTATTACAAATGGTGTTTGTCCTGTGGTGCCTGTCACAGGAGCCTGTGTTGTGGTGTTGGAGGGCAAACACAGTTAAAAAGGGTGCGGATAGTGTGGCAGGTTTTATAAATGTAATTGTACATAGGATTACGGTCGCTTTCGATCTAACTATGTAGCTTTACACCAGAGGGAATTTCCCTTGAGCTCAGTAGTAGATTAACCAACTATAGGAGGTCGGAGGTCACAGGTTCGATCCCCGGTGGAGGCACACTACTCTCTTTTCTGTTGCATGTGTACATGTATTGATAATTGAACCAGTATAAGGCCAGGCGATTGTATTTGTGGCAAAATTGGTGTAGGGGTGTATACCCTTATTTGGGTCAAACACTTTTATTACTTCTTTTGTCTAACCAAGTTATGGTCCTTGGGTGGTTGGGTGGCGCAATGGATAACGCATTCACCTTTCACCAAGACGGCAGAGGTTCGATTCTCTGATCAGACATGAAACGGTATGGGGTCACCTGCCCGCCCACGTGGGTTTCCTCCCGGTACTCCGGTTTCCTCCTACATGCATGCTAACATCTGGGCCAACATAGTGATGAGTAATAGGTTGAAATAACTTTTCACAACTGTTGTAAAATAAAGTTTATATAATATCTAGTCCTGGGTGATGATACCTTGGCCTGCGAGAAGCTTTTTGTGATGAACATCTATCAAATGTAGTTTTTTTTTAGATAAGTGATCTTGTCTTAACCCTTTAAACACTGTAGACCAAAATGGACTCCTCCATATCAATGCAATGTAGAGTCTACTAAAGTTACATAGGGGTGAAAGGGTTAATATGTTAAGACTGCAGGGGTCAAATATGTGTTTAAACCATTAAACAAGTTCTTTAGAAAAATTAAAAAAGGCCTACAGTTATGATATTTGACCATGCATTAGCATTCTGGGATGAAGGGCTTTCATGTTTGTTCAAATAAATAACATTGATTAACTTATACAGGCCCATTGTGTCTGTTATTTTTTAAACGTTTGCATGGAGAAGGAAAAATCACATGGTCTCCAGGATACACTGATATTTTATTACCTAATACACTACAGAAGTTAGCTTTAATTTTTATATTATCATACTTTGGACTAGACTGTTATTCTACGGATTACTCTGGTATTATCTCAAGTTTCCATACTAGTTAAAGGCAATAAAAAAGGGGAAAAATTAATCATGTGTTAGAAACATAAACCACTGTAAGATAAAATCAGTTTGTTTTTAGAAATTGTCCTAATTTTTCTTCAAAATATGCACATTAGAAAATTGTAGGCAATGAGGCAATGATCAATTTGATCAAAAAACCCAGTGTCATGAGATCAAGTTTTTGGTAAAGGTCACAGGGCAATTCAAATGCAAAATTACACCAGGTGAATATCTTCAGGCCTCTTCGTCGTCTAATGTTTTCAAAAGGTCATTCAAATGTCCCTTTGGTCCAAGACGCTGCGTATGGGTAAAAGTTTACAGGCTTACATGTAGAGTGAGTTTTAAACTCTTCTAACAAATCATGGGAGCTGGAGTTTCGTTATTTAGCATCCCTGATTCCATAGTGGTGAAATCATATTCATTCAATTTAGGTCCCTGGGTTTCAAAATATGATCCTACCTTGTGGTCAAGCTTCAACCTAGACTGTATTGCAATTTCGAAATCCTCTCCTTTAACATAGTGAGATCCAGAGGATCAATAATTGGCATGCATGAAGTCCTAATGATGCAGATTACAATAAGGTCCCTGCACGGGCTTTGAGATGAAGCAGCACAAGGGCATTCAAAATACAACATGGATCAAAATGTCAAAATTCAGTAAAGGTAAAAAATGAATACAGAGTCCTAAAAACTTTATCCAGTTATACTGTAACAGGGATTTATATATTTATTGTATGTAAGACTTTGAATGGATTTTAATATTATGAAAGGTCTTGGTGTAAGGAACCTTAAATGGTTGTTTGGTATTGTGTGATGAGAGAATGTGGTGCAAGGACCCTTAATGTTTGTGCTACCTGAATGTAAGAATGTGTGGAATGCAAGTACTTTTAGTCATATGACATCAATGAACATTTTTATTGGTCATGCTAACAACTGCATGATATATCAGTCAGCACCAAGGCATTGAAGGATAAAGGATCACTTTTGATATTGGGAGGTTTTCCAAATGTGATAATCAAAGAATTAGAGAACTGTGTGAGTGTTTAACCATATATGTTCCATTATTATTATTTATATGTATGCTCTGTAATGTAGTATCAGAATATTGGTATTGTGTAGTGTTTAAAGTATTATTTCACTATTTAAGCATAATAATCTGATTAAATGTAAAGAAATGGATAGTGTAAGTTTTCAGTCGTTCTTAACATGTATGTAATTTCTATATTCCAATTGATAAAGTACATGTATAGTGATTAGTGTAACAGGATAGGAAAAATGCACAGCCAGACCGGGGTTTGAACCCGGGACCCTCCGAACTGGTCGCCGACGATCGACCCAGTCCAGTTCCGCTACATTCTTCCCTCCTTTATCAAAGTCTTCGACCCCAAAGACACCATGACCCTATACCACTTTCTGTGGGTATATTTCGTTGGGCGCCAAATGTAACAGGAGAGGAAAAATGCACGGCCAGACCGGGGTTCGAACCCAAGACCCTCCGAACTCTAGACGGATGCTCTACCAATTGAGCTATCTGGTCGCCAACGATCGACCCAGTCCATTTCCACTATATTAGTATCATTTATATAAGGTATTTATTTATTTCATTTTCAGTAGTACATGTATAACTGTAAGAACTGCCTTTCATACGTCGCTTAAGACAAAAGGGAAATTCTGTAAACGCCCACAGGATCTGTGGGGTAAGTTGAAATGAATTCTTTTATATTTAGATATTATTTAATTAGTATAATGTAATTTCATATCAACTGTATATTGATATGTAGAACTAAATGCAACATCATTGATATGTACATTGTAAAAATAATATCATACTTCTATATGGAGTTCATTGAATCAAAAATGTATCAATCTAATGTACTATGATATACTAAGTATATGTAAGAGTTATGTCCCTTGATGTAAACGGACTATGTGAGAGATGCAAGTTTTTTTAATATATAGAATAAACATCGAAGAAAGAGCCCAACAGTGTTGAGTGAATATTTCAATATCACATCGATATAGCACTGTAACAAAACCGTATACCTTATTTGTGATGGTGCAATATATAATAAGGACATGCTTACTGAACATTATTTGAAATTGTACTACAATGACATGCAGTGATTAATCAAAGGATTTCTGATGATAAGTCATGAGATCCACTTAATCTGAAAGTAATTAATTTAATGAGTCATTTATTTGTTTCTGTGTGCCACAATTTTGTATAGGTCACATCAGTTAAATCATAAACAACTAATTAAACTTGTTTGGAATTTTTATCTTGTTCAGTCCTTTATTTTTATTAAACAAACTGAGTGAGTGAGTGAGTCCTAAAACAATATTTGACAGTCTTAAGTTTACCTCCTATGCTTGTTTCCTCTCCAAAGTCTCGGCACACTGGTCTCTATTAGTCTCACCTTCATAAGTATACATACATATACATATATATGTATCTTATTTTTCAAGACCCAGTCCATTTCATAAGTTAAGGTTTTGATTTTGGATTGAAAAAAACATGTTTACAACTGTGGTATGAACAGCAAGTGTTGTGTAAGTCCCAAATGAGACAGCCTGGCAAATCATGTAAGGAATATGTCGTAAGCATAATATACGGTTGAATAAGCTCCAATAGCTATAGGTCACTAATGGCAGACCTAGGGTAATGTTCAGCTAATGCATCTTTCTCCAGGAGTGCCCATTTATTCCTGACAACTTCCTTCCTTGCTTACCAAAGATGGAGAAGGTTTTGGAACTTCTTTTCCTTCATCTTTCCCTACAAGAGTTTTCTCTTGTCTGTAGTGCTATGTGCTGACACAACAGGTCCAGGTCTTCAATACCTCAGACAGGTGGGAGAGATCCTATATAAGGCTGATTGGATGCAGACAGGTAAAATCATAACACTAAAAACGAAAATACAAACAATAAAATTTAGTACTGAGGGCTAGGAAATATTAAGAGTAGCCTGATAGTCGGAGACTAGTGAAATCTCCAGCTGGTCTAATGGTTCTAAAAACTGCTAGCCTGATTGACTAATTAAAATTTGGTATAACTCAATATCATGTGATTGATATTGGGTAAGTGGAACTTACACATGGACTATATGTAAAATAGTAAACTATATAAGTCCAACTGACAAGTGGTTTTGCAAATTAATTTCTAGCCCTGGATCGCTGGAACTGTTGCCAGAATGGCAGACCTGTATCCCCTGCCTGTGTGAAGAACTGTAGGAATAATTCTAAGGAAAACAATTTGAAAAGAAGGGGCAGAACTCCATAAATAGGGGTCAGCTAGCCCTAATTTATACGCGTTATTTTTATTCTGTTGGTGTAAGCTTGGTTCTGCAAACCGATTTTAATTTAAATTGGTTCTATACCTTAAGTAGTAGTGCAGACATTTTTCTAAAACAAGGGGGACATAACTCTAACAAGGGGAGGTTAATCCAATTTTATACTATACAATAATTGCAACAATGTAAAGGTTCTGTGTACCAAGTATCATCCATATTGATGCAGTATTTTGGAAGTAGTCGTGTAAACAATGGAGGAATATTTGACAAAATTTTGTTTAAAAATAATGAAAAAACAGTTACAATATAAAAAACAATTGTTTTCTTTGGTCAGAAAGACCATGCATATATTGACCTCATAAAGAGGCTGTAATTACTTAATATTGAAGTTGGGATAATCAATACCTCTGCAGGAAAATGAAGGGAAAAAAATACTGAACAAAATAACTCGGGACCAGATTACAGTGGAATCTGAGTGTCAATGTTAGACAGTTCGTAGGTCACATGAGCTTTATATAAAATAGAATTGAACTTCTTGAAAATTAAAATGTGTACCTAATATGAATTTTGAATGTACATGGTTAACATCAGACTCAAAACATTGCAAAACAAGAGGCCCATGGACCTTAACGGTCACCTGAGTTATGTAAAAACTTACGTTATCGATGTTGCCAAATGAAAAATAAATCATTTTGTAACAAAGGTAACTTGAACTACATGTAATGCTAAAGTAGTGTGAAAGATCTGGGTAGTATATGTACTATGTACAAATAGTGGTTCTGTCAGTCAGCTGACACGACATGTCCCTTTAGCTCAGTGGTAGAGTGTTGGCCTTCGGAACCTGGATTCGTAGGTTCAATCCCAGCTTGGTCACCTCATCTTTCCTATTACAGTAGAACAAGCTTTTGGATTTTTTTTATTTTTATTTGAGTAAGATAAGTGGCTAAAAAGAAAACAGCTGTCCTATAAAATATCTAATATATTTATTCAACAATGAAGCTTTGCATCTTTTTATACTGAACATAAATTTTATACAACAAAATGGTAAAAAACAACAAAATTGTGAGTTGACTACATCATCTAAATTTAACACCAGTTGATATGAGAAAGATATTTGTTTTGAGCATTTTGAGATAAAAAGGTCGCGTATTTTGTTAATTATGTTAAAATTAACATGATAAACGACAAACAAACAAAGTGTTGTTTAAGAGAACAATCAGGCCTTTGGCAAAGTTATTTATAATATAACACTAATGGTTATAATGTCTGTCAAGTTTGAAACATACCCAAAGTATCATTTTCCTATATAAAGTATAGTAAACTTCGCCCCCTCCTCAGGGGAAAACATGGAGTCTGGGGGTCATGAAATTCACAATTTTGATAATAAAGCACCTCAAGACCCTTCCATCTATGACGAGTATTGGTTTCCAGCCTATCACAGTCTGGAGAAGATGACTGTTGAAATTTCTGGCTGTATGACCCCATTTGGGCTCAGCCCCTGAGGATGAGACGGGGTTAANCATCTAAGACGAGTATTGGTTTCCAGCCTATCACAGTCTTGAGAAGATGACTGTTGAAATTTCTGGCTATATGACCCCATTTGGGCTCAGCCCCTGAGGATGAGACGGGGTTAAAAATGTCAAAGTATCAAACTGTAATCTCATGGTTATAATGTAAATCAAGTTTGAATGATTTCCAATAGAAAATGAACAAAATATGCCCAAAAGCTGGATTTTCCTACATAAACTATAGTAAATTTCACCCCCTCCCCAGGGGCAAAAGTGAAGCTCGAGGGTCGTTAAATTCACAATTTTGATAACGTACGTACCTCAAGACCCTTTCACCTATAAAGAATATTGGTTTCCAGCATATCTGGGTCTGGAGTAGAATTTTTTTAAACCATATAAGAAAGATTACACTTCTGTCAGGAAGCAAAGGTCACAGTGGGGTCATGGTGACCTACTTCT
>NW_018407845.1:24670-24857 GCF_002113885.1 Mizuhopecten yessoensis
AGAAAAATTAATCATGTGTTAGAAACATAAACCATTGTAAGATAAAATCAGTTTGTTTTTAGAAATTGTCCTAATTTTTCTTCAAAATATGCACATTAGAAAATTGTAGGCAATGAGGCAATGATCAATTTGATAAAAAAAACCAGTGTCATGAGATCAAGTTTTTGGTAAAGGTCACAGGGCAATT
>NW_018407845.1:33231-33682 GCF_002113885.1 Mizuhopecten yessoensis
GCAACGTATATTGGATAGACTGGAAGGCGATTTGGGGTCCGCCTTGGTGAACACCGGAAAGATACAGAAACCCAAAAAGGACGGAAATTCACCAGATCAGAAAGGAAGCAGTCAGAGTCCCAGATAAAGAAATCGGTAATCACAGACCATGCCGCAAAGAAAAATCATGTGATTGACTGGGATAACTCCAAGGTATTGGACAGAGAGAACAATCTGTTCAAGCGGCAGATAAAGGAAGCCATCTGGATACGCCGCAGTGGGCAAGTTCTAAATCGAGATGAGGGGACTCATGGACTCTCCTAGTATTAAACAAAGCGTAGCCGAATCGAGTCATTTCGGTACATANGGGACTTAATTACCATCCACCACGAGACACAATTCTTAGCGTATTAATACAACACTGACTGGAGGCATTGAGAGATTTGACAATGCCATTGTAAATTTATGTGCA
>NW_018407845.1:35906-35976 GCF_002113885.1 Mizuhopecten yessoensis
TTGTTATACATGTAATCTGGTTATCAAACGATACTGTATGATTTATTATTTAAGAGCCTGTTATAATCTG
>NW_018407845.1:37481-37888 GCF_002113885.1 Mizuhopecten yessoensis
TATAGAACAATGTATATACTACNTAAGGATCACTTATATTTTGAAAAAAAAAAAAAAATCAAAATGTTAGAAAGGATATTATATTTTCCTTCCGTACTGTTTTGGGCGAATATGTTAGCCTTACAAATCGTCCTGTGTGTGTGTGTGTGTGTGTGTGTTCGTCAACAATAAAAGCGCGTGCACGCTTTTCCACGTGTACAACCATTGCAATAAGCTAAGCTAGGCTAAGTAAGGCGTTGTTCAAATTGTTAAGGGAATCAATTTGATAAATATGGCACAAAGACGAACCAGACAACGGTTAAATGACGGTGAAATGAATAGGGGCATCGGAATGCTGCAAGCTAGGATATCTCAACGTCAGATTGCACCAGACCGTGGGGTGTCTCCAAGTGTGGTGGCAAGAATGT
>NW_018407845.1:39069-39596 GCF_002113885.1 Mizuhopecten yessoensis
CTGAAAAAATGACACAAAAAAGTTACTTCAGCGTGATGCCCCTTTAAGGTCACGTAGACAAGCAATACGAGTTCCCTTAACTGCCCGCCATGGGACCGATTAGATTTGGCCCAAGCTCACAGCACTTTGACTCAGGAATGGTAACCGGTTCTTTTTACTGACAAGTCCAGGTTCTGTCTCGACTTCACCGACAGGCGCGTTAGAGTATGGAGACAACCTGGGGAGAGGTTCCACGCAGGTAACGTTGTGGAACATGGCCGATATGGCGGAGGTTCAGTGATGGTGTGGGGAGGCATAAGCCTTCGTGGGAAAACTGACCTCCGTGTTTTCCATAATAATGCTACCGTTACGGCCCGGATTTACTGCGATGAAATCCTTGATGCCTATGTCAGACCCTACGCTGGCTCTATCGGCCCTGACTTCATCCTTATGGACGATAATGCTAGGCCACATAGAGCAAGGGTGACGGAGCAGTATCTACAGCAACAGACTATTCAACGAATGGATTGGCTAGCCCGCTCGCCGGG
>NW_018407845.1:41093-41669 GCF_002113885.1 Mizuhopecten yessoensis
GGAATGCNATGCAACACCAGATTTTCCTGACAACATGCTATTGATAAATGACAGATTGCATTCGAATTAATTGGTGTATCAAATAAGCGCTCAGACTGCTGACTTACTCTCCTGCGTTCAGTTTCTTGTTATAAACCGAAACTATATAATTAACTGATTAAGAGCCTTTTATACATATAATATGGTTATAAACCGATACTATATGATCAATTGATTAAGAGCCTGTTATAATCTGGTTATAAACCGGTACTATATGATTTACTAATTAAGAGCATGTTACAATCTGGTTATAAACCGATACTATATGATTAACTAATTAAGAGCGTGTTATAATCTGGTCGTTAACCGATACTATATGATTTACTATTTAAGAGTCTGTTATAATCTGGTTATAAAACGATACTATATGATTAACTGATTAGGAGCCTGTTATAATCTGGTTCTAAACCGGTACTATATGGTTCACTAATTAAGAGCCTGTTATAATCTGGTTATAACCTAGTACTAATTGATTAACGAATGAGGAGCCAGCTGTTATACATGTAATCTGGTTATAAACCGATACTATATGATGAA
>NW_018407845.1:46494-46620 GCF_002113885.1 Mizuhopecten yessoensis
TCTGGTTATACACCGATATTATATTATTCACGGATTAAGAGCTTGTTATAATCTGGTTATAAACCGGTACTATATGATTCACTATTTTAGAGCCTGTTATAATCTGGTTATACACCGATACTATAT
>NW_018407845.1:46660-47053 GCF_002113885.1 Mizuhopecten yessoensis
TTAAGAGCCTGTTATAATCTGGTTATAAACCGGTACTATATGATTCACTAATTAAGAGCCTGTTATAATCTGGTTATAAACCGGTACTATATGATTCACTAATCACGAGCCTGTTATAATCTGGTTATAAACCGGTACTATATGATTGACTGATGATCAGCCTGTTATAATCTGGTTATAAACCGGCACTATATAATTCACTGATTAAGAACCTGTTATAATCTGGTTATCAACCGCTGCTATATGATTCACTAAATAAGAGCCTGTTATAATCTGGTTATAAACCGATACTATTGGATTAACTGATTAAGATCCTGTTATAATCTGGTAAAAAAACAATACTTTATTATTAACGAATTAAGACCCTGTTATAATCTGGTTATAAACCGGTAC
>NW_018407845.1:51156-51537 GCF_002113885.1 Mizuhopecten yessoensis
CAATCTGGTCATAAACTGATAGTATAGGAATAACTGATTAGGGCTGGTTATAATCTGGTAATAACCCGAAACTTTATGATTAACTAAATAAGAGCCTGTTATAATCTGGTGGTTGACCGGTACTATATATTTATGATTCACTGATTAACAGCCTGTTATAATCTGGTTATAAACCGATACTATATGATTCACTGATTAAGAGCCTGTTATAATCTGGTTATAAACCAGTACTATATGATTCACTATTTAAGAGCCTGTTATAATCTGGTTATAAACCGGTACTATATGATTCACTAATCAAGAGCCGGTTATAATCTGGTTGTAAACCGATACCACATGATTCACTGGTTAAGAGCCTGTTATATTCTGGTCATAAACCAG
>NW_018407845.1:53924-68289 GCF_002113885.1 Mizuhopecten yessoensis
TCTTAATTAGTTTCATATAGATATAAACAAATCTTGAAGTATTGTGTTTCCGTAATTGATTATCACTGCAGATGTAAGTTCAAAGACAAGTATAAAAAGTACGTCTATTAGAGCCCTTGATAGATAGCCGTTTTGACTGACATAAACACTGTTAGAAATTACCTACCAAAACTCATATATATGAGTGGGAACAATAATCAACCTTTTAATACAAAGGAGAGCAACACATTTGTTAAATATAAGAAATGTAAACATAGAACAATGTATATACGACTCACATTTTGCTAAGGATCACCTATATTTTGAAGAAAAAAAATCAAAATGTTAGAAAGGATATCATGTTTTCCTTCCGTACTGTTTTGGGCGAATATGTTAGCCTTCCAAATCGTCCTGTATGTGTGTGTTCAGTTAAGTAAGGCGTCGTTCAAATTGCTAAGGAAATCAAGTTGATAAATGACGGTGAAATTAAAAGGGGCATCGGAATGCTGCAAGCTAGCATATTTCAACGTCAGGTTGCAGCAGACCGCGGGGTGTCTCAAAGTGTGGTGGCAACAATGTGGAATCGTTTCCAAACTAACGGAAACCCTTCCAGACGTCATGCTGGAGGTCGTTCTAGGACTACAACGCAGCGCCAAGACCCATTTTTGCTGCCACCTTAATGCTTCTGGTAAACGGCTAGCCACTCGGGACAGTTAGGAACCGTCTTCGTGATGCTGGTTTAAGGTCACGTAGACCAGCAATACGAGTTCCCTTAACTGCCCGCCATGGGACCGATTAGATTGGGCCCAAGCTCACAGCACTTGGACTCTTCAGGAATGGGAACCGGTTCTTTTTACTGACAAGTCCAGGTTCTGTCTCGACTTTACCGACAGGCGCGTTAGAGTATGGAGATAACCTGGGGAGATGTTCCAGGCAGGTAACGTTATGGAACATGACCGATACAACGGTGGTTCAGTGATGGTGTGGGAAGGCATAAGCCTTCGTCGGAAAACTGACCTCCATGTCTTCCATAATGGTACCGTTACGGCCCGGACTTACTGCGATGAAATCCTTGATGTCTATCGACCCAAATTTCATCTTTATGGACAAAAATGCTAGGCAACATAGAGCAAGGGTGACGGGGCAGTATCTACAACAACAGACTATTCAACGAATGGATTGGCCAGCCCGCTCCCCAGATCTAAATCCCATCGAGCATGTGTGGGACATGCTGCAGACAGCTCTCTCTGCCAGAAATATTCAGCAAAGAACGCTCCAGGAGTTTGAAACAGCTTTGGTAGCTGAGTGGAACGCTATCCCACAAAACCGGATACGTGATCTCATTCGGGGCATGCGCAAACGATGTGGAGCTGTAATTGATGCTCATGGGCGTCACACTCGATACTATAATTATTTAGGATGAGTTTTGTTCAATTTAAGATTTTTGGTGAATACCTCGTTGTTATCAATTTTTAGGGTAACCCTTTTCCTGTGGCTCATTTTCCGACTGTAAATACTATTTTTGGAATTTTTGCATGCTGATGAATTAAAAGAACAATTATTTTTTCTCAGTATAAACCAATCTCATTACAATCAGATGTTAATAAAAAAAAATACCTACTGCAGTGGCGGATCCAGAGGGGTTTTTTGGGCTTCAGGAAACCCCCCCACCCTGAGAATTTTCTTTAAAAATCATATATTTTCACCATTTTCCTCAATTTTTCCCCCCATGGAACCCCCCCAGATAGGTCTCTGGATCCGCCACTGTACTGTGCATGCGGTACGTGATAATGAACAGCTGTATTTATTCAGATTGAGTATAAAGCAAATAAAATATTTATTTTCACATATGCCCAAAAATAAAAGTGATTCTTAGCAAAATGTGAGTTGTATAATTATAAAGTAATCGATACATTTTGAAAGCCGACAGCGATCTACAAAAATATTTTCCCAATCTCAACTTGTCTAATTGAGAATTTCTTTTTCATATTATGTATCAACGTTAATTAAAAACGTTATGTCATATGATAAACAAATTATATTACATCGTGGTAATAATTGATGGAATTGATTTAACGGAAAAAATACGAGTCAACAAGAAGAACTGATAAAATAAGAAAAGAAAAAAAGCCTTCATGGACCTGCACAAAACAGAAGGCGAAGCCTGGTGTAAAACGGTAGACGTGTGACGCACGTTCACGATGTGTTTATTTCATAAAGTATGTCAGTTATCTTATATACAAGATACAAGAATTTGTATTTAACGTCACATATTTAAAACAATGAAGTTTAGCACTGTAGTGCTATTCTTTCGGCTATCTATATTATTTCATAAGACAGATTTTACTTTTCTATAAACGATATTTATGTATTATATAAGACAGCTTACACAATTTTTCTTTTAGTCTAAACAATATTTTTTTTTATTCATGAATACAAATTGACAGCAAACTCATAGCTCATGTCAGTTATCTCCCTTTTGACGTCTCTAACAATGGAAAATACACAGATACTTAACATTTTACAAAAATTGAAGTTGAATATTATTTTGTAACGAAGTAAATGAATTGCAGTCATATATATACAAATATAGGTATAGCATAGTACACTATAAGCATACATGTGTACTCATTTTTTAACAGATTGATATTTATAATAAACTTTGAACACATTGGAGAAAGAAACAAAGTCTGACAAGTATGTTTACTTTACCCTGCTACTACAGCTCTTTGCTCGAATAAACAAGGAGAAAGTCGTACAAATTGACGAAACATCTAACAACATTAGGCTGTCTGTAAAACTGACTCCGTGAAGTTCTCGGTTTGTTGGACAAGAATGCGATTCTCTTATGCAACACCAGATTTTCCTGACAACATGATATTGATAAATGACAGATTGCATTCGAATTAATTGGTGTATCAAATAAGCGCTCAGACTGCTGATTTACTTCCCTGCGTTCAGTTTAGGAAACGCACATGTACTTGCAAATAAAGTCTCATTGCGGGATATTTAACTTCATGAAATCATGATGTAGGTTAACATAACTTGCAGACCTTAATTCCATTGTTATCTTAAATAACATACACCTATTTAAATATTTATATACTGTTTATAACTATACTGAATTTAAACAACCATTGAATAATCTGATATATTAGTCTATTCTGTCTAAAACTGGCAAAGTGGTGAATAGAAAAAACAGACTAATTTTGTACACATCTAGCTACTATCAAAACACCGAAGTCATTGTTCGTATGATAGTTTGTACGTCTGCAGCATGTGTTTTGAATAAAGCCAAAAAAATGTGTAATTTTAAATCGGGTCGCTATGAATGCTAGATCAAATTTTGTATTTCCAAATGACAAGTGTTCTAACAGGTAATGCATTTTCCTTGAATACCAGCAATAATGTTTGCATCTCATCTTTCTTCCGGACTTGCTTTTCAAGACACCTTAGACGTCTTTTCGTTGATTTTACACTTTGACCTTTATAAAAATAAAGGTAACTTCTATACCAAACGGTAAAACAAATGTGACGGCTTTAACTTCAAGGTCGATACAAATGTCCTTTCCTCAGCAGTAACATACCTGACTCTTCTGCGTAAGTGCTTTCTATATGATTTACTAATTACGAGCCTGTTATAATCTGGTTATAAACCTATACAATATGATTCACTGATTAAGAGCCTGTTATAATCTGGTTATAAACCGATACTATATGATTAACTAATTAAGAGCCTGTTATAATCTGGTTATAAACCGATACTATATGATTGACTAATTAAGAGCCTGTAATAATCTGGTTATAAACCAATACTATATGATTAACTAATTAAGAGCCTGTTATAATCTGGTTATAAACCGATACTATATGATTGACTAATTAAGAGCCTGTAATAATCTGGTTATAAACCAATACTATATGATTCACTAATTAAGAGCCTGTTATAATCTGGTTATAAACCGATACTATATGATTGACTATTTAAGAGCCTGTAATAATCTGGTTATCAACCAATACTATATGATTCACTAATTAATAGCCTGTTATAATCTGGTTATAAACCGGTACTATATGGTTCACTATTTCAGAGCCTGTTATTAGGCTTATCAGGTTATTACCGATACCATGGTTATATAACTATGGTTTACAATCGCTTCAGTTTACGCTTAAACGATTCATGCCGTAGCCATGCCTGATTTTCAGCTTTAGAGAATTCAGTGTCAATAATGACCAAATATGTATTCAACTTTTCTTGTACCGTTGATAACGGATATTATCCTATGTATTTGCTGAGAGACATTGTGATGTCGGCAAGATTTGTTTACAGGACTCATCCTAGCAGTTGTAACTGGTGGTGTAGTGAACGGTAATGATTCCGGAACACCTGGGTTTCCTCTCTGTTTTCTTTCTTTTCTATTGTGGGTGTGCGTGATATAAAGTATTTTGTTTTTTTTTCTTGTTGTTGTATTTTTTCTTTCGGATTGACTATGTGAAGTCTTATTTTAGTGTTATGTGTTGAGGTTTGGTTTATATGTTTGAACACATAATAGTTGGTATTCAGTTAATACAAATATTACTGAGCTTCATATTAACGGTAATACGGATCATTAACACAGCCAATGATTTGTCATAGAGAGTTGTTATTGTTCTTATCTGTGTATACTATGTGCTAAATAGGACAGACGTCCCTTATCTAGGGAACACATCGTCTAACAAATCCAACATGGCTGCCGTTTCGATGTATGAAATATTTTGTGTACTGCTGGTCCTAACCGTTACGACACAAGGTACTGCTAAATGAGAATAAGTACTATAACCTATCAAAGCTGTACAGCAAAGCTTTAGAGCAGGCATATATAGGAATTATCTCCCTTGCATTGCATGTCGATTGTACTTTGTAGGTTTACATTTACATTATGTGATACATATAACGTATACATTAATTTAGTATCTTGCTAGTATCTCGCATTGGTCATTGAGGTTTTGGTCAGTAAAGTAAAGTCTTTAGTCCTTGTATTGACTTACATTGGTCAGTGAGTCTAGGTCTCCACTTCATGTTACAGTGTCTGACGATTGTTTTACATTGGTCAGCAAGGTTAGGTCTTTGGTCACCAATGATATGTCTTGGTCGTTGAAGTTGGGTCTTTCCCCCTTTTTCAGATTCTTGCTATTGACTTACATTGGTCAGTGTTGTTTGCTTTGGTCACTGAGATCAGGTATTAACTCATTGTTTCAGTGTCTTGCTAATGTTTCACATTGGTCAGTGAGGTTAGGTCGTGTGGTCGATGTCTTTCTTTTCGATTAGGTCAGGGCATTGGTCAGTGAAATAAGTTCTTTGCCCATTGTTTTGGTGTCTGGCGACTGTTTTACATTGATCAGTGAGGTTAGGTCGTGTGGTCAGTGTCTGACGCTGGTCGGTTAGGTTAGGTTAATGGTCAGTGAAATAAGTTCTTTGCCTATTGTTTCAGTGTCTGGTGACTGTCCGAGTGGCTTTCTGGTACATGCGAATTCCTGCTACATGGATTTTAACATCCAGGCCACGTGGGCTGAGGCCTCGGTAAGTACACGTGGTATTTTTATTTTTATTATTTACGGGCACTGTTCCATATATTATTTTATTTATTTTACATAAGTAACGAAATAATTTACTGAGTTATAATGAGTATTGCGAATGTTTAGTGTTTAGAACCTATATGATGATATTGATTGTACATTACAAGATCCGAAGTCAGGATCAGCATATATTGTTGGGTTGTCTAATAAAGTACTACTAAAGATTTTACGGTCGACGTTAACTATAGAGGTTCAGTAATAATAATTATTAAAGTTTAACTTCATTGTCTCAAATCTTTGGTGACCTGCATGTTTTACTGAATGTAACATATAACCGTTGTCACATGTGGTGAAGGAAACGTTAATCCTTCTATAGTACCACATTTTACCTTCGTTTGTGTGTGGAGTTCATTGTGTCATAGATCATTTTCCCTGTTTCTTTGGTTACCATTGATCTTTAATCGACTTTGTGGTATTTTTTTGTTCCGCATATGTTAACAAAATGGTATAATGTGTTGTGTATTTATAGATTTTTTTTAACCTTTTGGTTGACGCTGTGATACCCTGTTAGTTGACGTTGTTTAATATTGTGTCCTTGTGTGTTGATGCCGTTATTTATAGTGACATTGTGCGTTCACGTTATCTTATATTGTGTCATTGTATGTTGATGCTATGGTATATTGTGTCCCTGTGTGTTGACGCTGTGGTATATTGTGTCCTTGTGTGTTGACGCTGTGGTATATTGTGTCCTTGTATGTTGTCGCTTTGTTTTATTATGTCTTTGTATGTCGAGGCTGTGGTATATTGTGTCATTGTATGTTGTCGCTGTGTTATATTGTGTCCTTGTATTTTGTCGCTGTGTTATATTGTGTCCTTGTATGGTGTCGCTGTGTTATATTGTGTCCTTGTATGTTAACGCTGTGTTATATTGTGTCCTTGTATGTTGTCGCTGTGTTATATTGTGTCCTTGTATGGTGTCGCTGTGTTATATTGTGTCCTTGTATGGTGTCGCTGTGTTATATTGTGTCCTTGTATGTTGTCGCTGTGTTATATTGTGTCCTTGTATGTTGTCGCTGTGTTATATTGTGTCCTTGTATGTTGTCGCTGTGTTATATTGTGTCCTTGTATGTTGTCGCTGTGTTATATTGTGTCCTTGTATGTTGTCGCTGTGTTATATTGTGTCCTTGTATGTTGTCGCTGTGTTATATTGTGTCCTTGTATGTTGTCGCTGTGTTATATTGTGTCCTTGTATGTTGTCGCTGTGTTATATTGTGTCCTTGTATGTTGTCGCTGTGTTATATTGTGTCCTTGTATGTTGTCGCTGTGTTATATTGTGTCCTTGTATGTTGTCGCTGTGTTATATTGTGTCCTTGTATGTTGTCGCTGTGTTATATTGTGTCCTTGTATGTTGTCGCTGTGTTATATTGTGTCCTTGTATGTTGTCGCTGTGTTATATTGTGTCCTTGTATGTTGTCGCTGTGTTATATTGTGTCCTTGTATGTTGTCGCTGTGTTATATTGTGTCCTTGTATGTTGTCGCTGTGTTATATTGTGTCCTTGTATGTTGTCGCTGTGTTATATTGTGTCCTTGTATGTTGTCGCTGTGTTATATTGTGTCCTTGTATGTTGTCGCTGTGTTATATTGTGTCCTTGTATGTTGTCGCTGTGTTATATTGTGTCCTTGTATGTTGTCGCTGTGTTATATTGTGTCCTTGTATGTTGTCGCTGTGTTATATTGTGTCCTTGTATGTTGTCGCTGTGTTATATTGTGTCCTTGTATGTTGTCGCTGTGTTATATTGTGTCCTTGTATGTTGTCGCTGTGTTATATTGTGTCCTTGTATGTTGTCGCTGTGTTATATTGTGTCCTTGTATGTTGTCGCTGTGTTATATTGTGTCCTTGTATGTTGTCGCTGTGTTATATTGTGTCCTTGTATGTTGTCGCTGTGTTATATTGTGTCCTTGTATGTTGTCGCTGTGTTATATTGTGTCCTTGTATGTTGTCGCTGTGTTATATTGTGTCCTTGTATGTTGTCGCTGTGTTATATTGTGTCCTTGTATGTTGTCGCTGTGTTATATTGTGTCCTTGTATGTTGTCGCTGTGTTATATTGTGTCCTTGTATGTTGTCGCTGTGTTATATTGTGTCCTTGTATGTTGTCGCTGTGTTATATTGTGTCCTTGTATGTTGTCGCTGTGTTATATTGTGTCCTTGTATGTTGTCGCTGTGTTATATTGTGTCCTTGTATGTTGTCGCTGTGTTATATTGTGTCCTTGTATGTTGTCGCTGTGTTATATTGTGTCCTTGTATGTTGTCGCTGTGTTATATTGTGTCCTTGTATGTTGTCGCTGTGTTATATTGTGTCCTTGTATGTTGTCGCTGTGTTATATTGTGTCCTTGTATGTTGTCGCTGTGTTATATTGTGTCCTTGTATGTTGTCGCTGTGTTATATTGTGTCCTTGTATGTTGTCGCTGTGTTATATTGTGTCCTTGTATGTTGTCGCTGTGTTATATTGTGTCCTTGTATGTTGTCGCTGTGTTATATTGTGTCCTTGTATGTTGTCGCTGTGTTATATTGTGTCCTTGTATGTTGTCGCTGTGTTATATTGTGTCCTTGTATGTTGTCGCTGTGTTATATTGTGTCCTTGTATGTTGTCGCTGTGTTATATTGTGTCCTTGTATGTTGTCGCTGTGTTATATTGTGTCCTTGTATGTTGTCGCTGTGTTATATTGTGTCCTTGTATGTTGTCGCTGTGTTATATTGTGTCCTTGTATGTTGTCGCTGTGTTATATTGTGTCCTTGTATGTTGTCGCTGTGTTATATTGTGTCCTTGTATGTTGTCGCTGTGTTATATTGTGTCCTTGTATGGTGTCGCTGTGTTATATTGTGTCCTTGTATGTTGTCGCTGTGTTATATTGTGTCCTTGTATGTTGTCGCTGTGTTATATTGTGTCCTTGTATGTTGTCGCTGTGTTATATTGTGTCCTTGTATGTTGTCGCTGTGTTATATTGTGTCCTTGTATGTTGTCGCTGTGTTATATTGTGTCCTTGTATGTTGTCGCTGTGTTATATTGTGTCCTTGTATGTTGTCGCTGTGTTATATTGTGTCCTTGTATGTTGTCGCTGTGTTATATTGTGTCCTTGTATGTTGTCGCTGTGTTATATTGTGTCCTTGTATGTTGTCGCTGTGTTATATTGTGTCCTTGTATGTTGTCGCTGTGTTATATTGTGTCCTTGTATGTTGTCGCTGTGTTATATTGTGTCCTTGTATGTTGTCGCTGTGTTATATTGTGTCCTTGTATGTTGTCGCTGTGTTATATTGTGTCCTTGTATGTTGTCGCTGTGTTATATTGTGTCCTTGTATGTTGTCGCTGTGTTATATTGTGTCCTTGTATGTTGTCGCTGTGTTATATTGTGTCCTTGTATGTTGTCGCTGTGTTATATTGTGTCCTTGTATGTTGTCGCTGTGTTATATTGTGTCCTTGTATGTTGTCGCTGTGTTATATTGTGTCCTTGTATGTTGTCGCTGTGTTATATTGTGTCCTTGTATGTTGTCGCTGTGTTATATTGTGTCCTTGTATGTTGTCGCTGTGTTATATTGTGTCCTTGTATGTTGTCGCTGTGTTATATTGTGTCCTTGTATGTTGTCGCTGTGTTATATTGTGTCCTTGTATGTTGTCGCTGTGTTATATTGTGTCCTTGTATGTTGTCGCTGTGTTATATTGTGTCCTTGTATGTTGTCGCTGTGTTATATTGTGTCCTTGTATGTTGTCGCTGTGTTATATTGTGTCCTTGTATGTTGTCGCTGTGTTATATTGTGTCCTTGTATGTTGTCGCTGTGTTATATTGTGTCCTTGTATGTTGTCGCTGTGTTATATTGTGTCCTTGTATGTTGTCGCTGTGTTATATTGTGTCCTTGTATGGTGTCGCTGTGTTATATTGTGTCCTTGTATGTTGTCGCTGTGTTATATTGTGTCCTTGTATGTTGTCGCTGTGTTATATTGTGTCCTTGTATGTTGTCGCTGTGTTATATTGTGTCCTTGTATGTTGTCGCTGTGTTATATTGTGTCCTTGTATGTTGTCGCTGTGTTATATTGTGTCCTTGTATGTTGTCGCTGTGTTATATTGTGTCCTTGTATGTTGTCGCTGTGTTATATTGTGTCCTTGTATGTTGTCGCTGTGTTATATTGTGTCCTTGTATGTTGTCGCTGTGTTATATTGTGTCCTTGTATGTTGTCGCTGTGTTATATTGTGTCCTTGTATGTTGTCGCTGTGTTATATTGTGTCCTTGTATGTTGTCGCTGTGTTATATTGTGTCCTTGTATGTTGTCGCTGTGTTATATTGTGTCCTTGTATGTTGTCGCTGTGTTATATTGTGTCCTTGTATGTTGTCGCTGTGTTATATTGTGTCCTTGTATGTTGTCGCTGTGTTATATTGTGTCCTTGTATGTTGTCGCTGTGTTATATTGTGTCCTTGTATGTTGTCGCTGTGTTATATTGTGTCCTTGTATGTTGTCGCTGTGTTATATTGTGTCCTTGTATGTTGTCGCTGTGTTATATTGTGTCCTTGTATGTTGTCGCTGTGTTATATTGTGTCCTTGTATGTTGTCGCTGTGTTATATTGTGTCCTTGTATGTTGTCGCTGTGTTATATTGTGTCCTTGTATGTTGTCGCTGTGTTATATTGTGTCCTTGTATGTTGTCGCTGTGTTATATTGTGTCCTTGTATGGTGTCGCTGTGTTATATTGTGTCCTTGTATGTTGTCGCTGTGTTATATTGTGTCCTTGTATGTTGTCGCTGTGTTATATTGTGTCCTTGTATGTTGTCGCTGTGTTATATTGTGTCCTTGTATGTTGTCGCTGTGTTATATTGTGTCCTTGTATGTTGTCGCTGTGTTATATTGTGTCCTTGTATGTTGTCGCTGTGTTATATTGTGTCCTTGTATGTTGTCGCTGTGTTATATTGTGTCCTTGTATGTTGTCGCTGTGTTATATTGTGTCCTTGTATGTTGTCGCTGTGTTATATTGTGTCCTTGTATGTTGTCGCTGTGTTATATTGTGTCCTTGTATGTTGTCGCTGTGTTATATTGTGTCCTTGTATGTTGTCGCTGTGTTATATTGTGTCCTTGTATGTTGTCGCTGTGTTATATTGTGTCCTTGTATGTTGTCGCTGTGTTATATTGTGTCCTTGTATGTTGTCGCTGTGTTATATTGTGTCCTTGTATGTTGTCGCTGTGTTATATTGTGTCCTTGTATGTTGTCGCTGTGTTATATTGTGTCCTTGTATGTTGTCGCTGTGTTATATTGTGTCCTTGTATGTTGTCGCTGTGTTATATTGTGTCCTTGTATGTTGTCGCTGTGTTATATTGTGTCCTTGTATGTTGTCGCTGTGTTATATTGTGTCCTTGTATGTTGTCGCTGTGTTATATTGTGTCCTTGTATGTTGTCGCTGTGTTATATTGTGTCCTTGTATGTTGTCGCTGTGTTATATTGTGTCCTTGTATGTTGTCGCTGTGTTATATTGTGTCCTTGTATGTTGTCGCTGTGTTATATTGTGTCCTTGTATGTTGTCGCTGTGTTATATTGTGTCCTTGTATGTTGTCGCTGTGTTATATTGTGTCCTTGTATGTTGTCGCTGTGTTATATTGTGTCCTTGTATGTTGTCGCTGTGTTATATTGTGTCCTTGTATGTTGTCGCTGTGTTATATTGTGTCCTTGTATGTTGTCGCTGTGTTATATTGTGTCCTTGTATGTTGTCGCTGTGTTATATTGTGTCCTTGTATGTTGTCGCTGTGTTATATTGTGTCCTTGTATGTTGTCGCTGTGTTATATTGTGTCCTTGTATGTTGTCGCTGTGTTATATTGTGTCCTTGTATGTTGTCGCTGTGTTATATTGTGTCCTTGTATGGTGTCGCTGTGTTATATTGTGTCCTTGTATGTTGTCGCTGTGTTATATTGTGTCCTTGTATGTTGTCGCTGTGTTATATTGTGTCCTTGTATGTTGTCGCTGTGTTATATTGTGTCCTTGTATGTTGTCGCTGTGTTATATTGTGTCCTTGTATGTTGTCGCTGTGTTATATTGTGTCCTTGTATGTTGTCGCTGTGTTATATTGTGTCCTTGTATGTTGTCGCTGTGTTATATTGTGTCCTTGTATGTTGTCGCTGTGTTATATTGTGTCCTTGTATGTTGTCGCTGTGTTATATTGTGTCCTTGTATGGTGTCGCTGTGTTATATTGTGTCCTTGTATGTTGTCGCTGTGTTATATTGTGTCCTTGTATGTTGTCGCTGTGTTATATTGTGTCCTTGTATGGTGTCGCTGTGTTATATTGTGTCCTTGTATGTTGTCGCTGTGTTATATTGTGTCCTTGTATGTTGTCGCTGTGTTATATTGTGTCCTTGTATGGTGTCGCTGTGTTATATTGTGTCCTTGTATGTTGTCGCTGTGTTATATTGTGTCCTTGTATGTTGTCGCTGTGTTATATTGTGTCCTTGTATGGTGTCGCTGTGTTATATTGTGTCCTTGTATGTTGTCGCTGTGTTATATTGTGTCCTTGTATGTTGTCGCTGTGTTATATTGTGTCCTTGTATGGTGTCGCTGTGTTATATTGTGTCCTTGTATGTTGTCGCTGTGTTATATTGTGTCCTTGTATGGTGTCGCTGTGTTATATTGTGTCCTTGTATGTTGTCGCTGTGTTATATTGTGTCCTTGTATGTTGTCGCTGTGTTATATTGTGTCCTTGTATGTTGTCGCTGTGTTATATTGTGTCCTTGTATGTTGTCGCTGTGTTATATTGTGTCCTTGTATGTTGTCGCTGTGTTATATTGTGTCCTTGTATGTTGTCGCTGTGTTATATTGTGTCCTTGTATGTTGTCGCTGTGTTATATTGTGTCCTTGTATGTTGTCGCTGTGTTATATTGTGTCCTTGTATGTTGTCGCTGTGTTATATTGTGTCCTTGTATGTTGTCGCTGTGTTATATTGTGTCCTTGTATGTTGTCGCTGTGTTATATTGTGTCCTTGTATGTTGTCGCTGTGTTATATTGTGTCCTTGTATGTTGTCGCTGTGTTATATTGTGTCCTTGTATGTTGTCGCTGTGTTATATTGTGTCCTTGTATGTTGTCGCTGTGTTATATTGTGTCCTTGTATGTTGTCGCTGTGTTATATTGTGTCCTTGTATGTTGTCGCTGTGTTATATTGTGTCCTTGTATGTTGTCGCTGTGTTATATTGTGTCCTTGTATGTTGTCGCTGTGTTATATTGTGTCCTTGTATGTTGTCGCTGTGTTATATTGTGTCCTTGTATGTTGTCGCTGTGTTATATTGTGTCCTTGTATGTTGTCGCTGTGTTATATTGTGTCCTTGTATGTTGTCGCTGTGTTATATTGTGTCCTTGTATGTTGTCGCTGTGTTATATTGTGTCCTTGTATGTTGTCGCTGTGTTATATTGTGTCCTTGTATGTTGTCGCTGTGTTATATTGTGTCCTTGTATGTTGTCGCTGTGTTATATTGTGTCCTTGTATGTTGTCGCTGTGTTATATTGTGTCCTTGTATGTTGTCGCTGTGTTATATTGTGTCCTTGTATGTTGTCGCTGTGTTATATTGTGTCATTGTATGTCGTCGCTGTGTTATATTGTGTCCTTGTATGGTGTCGCTGTGTTATATTGTGTCATTGTATGCCGTCGCTGTGGTCTATTTTGTCATTGTATGTTGTCGCTGGGTTATATAGTGTCATTGTGTGTTAACGCTGTCGTATATTGTGTCATTGTGTGCTGACGCTGTGGTATATTGTGTTATTGTGTGTTAACGCTATGTTATTTTGTGTCATTATAAAGTGTCGCTGTGGTATATGGTGTACTTGTTTGTTGACGCTGTGGTATATGGTGTACTTGTTTGTTGGCGCTGTGTTATATTGTGTCCTTGTGTTTTGACGCTATGATATATTGTGTCATTATATGTTGGCGCTGTGTTATATTGTGTCATTGTATGTTTACGCTGTGTTATATTTTGTCCCTGTGTGTTGTCGCTGTATTATATTGTGTCATGGTATGTTGTCACTGTGTTATATTTTGTCATTATATGTTGTCGCTGTGTTATATAGTGTCATTGTGTGTTGTCGCTGTGTTTTATTATGTCTTCGTATGTTGAGGCTGTGGTATATTGTGTCATTGTATGTTGTCGCTGTTTTATATTGTGTCATTGTATGTCGTCGCTGTGTTATATTGTGTCCTTGTATGTTGTCGCTGTGTTATATTGTGTCATTGTATGTTGTCGCTGGTTTATATTTGGTCATTTTATGTTGTCGCTGTGTTATTTTGTGTCATTGTATGTTGTCGCTGTGTTATATTATGTCCTTGTATGTTGTCGCTGTGTTATATTGTGTCCTTGTATGTTAACGCTGTGTTATATTGTGTCCTTGTATGTTGTCGCTGTGTTATTTTGTGTCATTGTATGTTGTCGCTGTGTTATATTGTGTCATTGTATGTTGTCACTGTGTTATATTGTCTCATTTAATGTTGACGCTGTGTTATGCCGTCGCTGTGTTATATTGTGTCCTTGTGGGTTGACGCTGGGTTATATTGTGTCCTTGTGTGTTGTCGCTGTGTTATATTGTGTCTTTGTATGTTGTCGCTGTGTTATTGTGTGTCATTGTATGTTGTCGCTGTTTTATATTGTGTCATTGTATGTCGTCGCTGTGTTATATTGTGCCCTTGTATGTTGTCGCTGTGTTATATTGTGTCATTGTATGTTGTCACTGTGTTATATTGTGTCATTTAATGTTGACGCTGTGTTATATTGTGTCCTTGTGTGTTGACGCTGTGTTATATTGTGTCCTTGT